>NW_022144790.1:0-17754 GCF_000002235.5 Strongylocentrotus purpuratus | reverse complement strand
ATACGATGACAGAGGCTTCTATTTGTGTTCACGGCCTGTAACTTTTGAACTCAAGAATGATTGGCTTGTGATTACCCAAACAGTCCTGAATCTTCCAATTTTAATATGATTTTGCACACCCCCCATAGTAGTTAGGGTTGATAAGTAAAGGATCATACAATTGTGTACTAACATAATGTCAGGGAAGTGAAAACCCCAATATTAAATTTTTTCTCTTTTCTTCCCGTCTCGCAATCCCTTCTCAGCCCACATATGAGCAGCCAGCTCACCTCCTGAGAGTAATGCGCCCAGACCTACCTTCGTAGCCCAGATTGCAGACGCACTCAAAGTCGTTGACCTTTCTGGATGCAGCTGGAGGTTCCCGCCGGGTGGCAGGGCATGCTCAGACACTCGTTGATGTCGCCCTCGCAGCGCTGGCCGACGTAGCCTGCCGGGCAGTCGCAGGTGAAGCTGCCGATCAGGTCCCGGCAGGTGCCGTCGTGAAGCACGCCCCCGAGAAGCAGTCGTTGTTGTTGATCTGGCAGTTTATGCCTGTGAAATTGCGAGAGGCCCAAACAGGTTACGTTAATAACCCTAACCTTCCCACATCCTCCAAAAGCCTCTTTGCAAAATGGGAGGATTTTGCAGGATCGAGGCTATAGGGCCAAAACGTGTGGCTGATTTCGGAGGATGGACGGTGTGAAGGTCTTAGACCGAACCTTGCACTATTTATGCTCAGCCATGCATAAATTTAGGCCTACATTATACTTAAAATGCTCCACACTGCTCCAGGATGTTACATGCTCTGACTCAACATATTGACAGTGATTCCTGGAGGAATTTGCAGGATTGAGGTAGTGGTCACCCCTCCAAGTACCTCATTGAGGCTGTATGCAATTTTTACATGGAGGCAGTTGGAGGATTTTGCGGGATTGAGATTGCATCCTAGCGAAAATGCCTAGATAGTTTAGGGTAAAGGTACTCAAGTACAGATGGACATCGTACGTCCAAAATGCAGACAAAGTTAAATATCATTGAAGAGTGTCAAGATGTCAATCCGCGAAAGAAAGAGCAATAAGTTCAGAGATGCTACTAGGTCAAAGGTCAGGGGTCAATGCGCTCACCTTCAGTGCCAGACTTGCAGGAGCAGCTGTAGGAATTGACCAGGTCGTGGCAGACGCCGCCGTGCATGCACGGAGAGCTGGCGCACTCGTCCACGTTGTTCTCGCAGTTCAGTCCCTCAAAGCCCTGCCACACAGGAACAGCTGCAAGACAAAAAGTCAGACATTGTTTCCACATTCCAGTAGCAGATTCGTCAAGTTCCAGCGTCAGATCCAAGATGAAATTCAACTCTGTGTTCTTGTGGATACAGCCTCAGTTTGTTATGAAAAATAATTTTGGTAAAGGCCAAGGTTTGGCCGTTGCAACTTAGAACCCTGTTGTATCTTTATGTTGCAACAATAATTCTACATCCACTACAAGAAGGATGTCTATTCACTGCTCAATGTAGTTCTTACTTTAAATTTAACCAATTTTATAAAATAAATTAGTGGCAAGTAATATTGCATCTAGTGGCTCTTATTTACGTTTTTTTCATGAAAGTCTTACTCACTACTGAAACAAAAACTTCAAAAGAAAAAAAAAACATTTTCATTACCTTAAGGTCACTCGAGGTTTTACCCGAGGTAACCCAAAAAAACCTGTTAAACCTTGTAACTCGAGGTTTTACCCTGAGGTAACCCACAAAACCCAGTTAAACCTCCTAAAACCTCGGGGTAAACCTCCAGTTACCGCTCTTTAATTTTGCATTCTCCTCTAAGTGTTTTAGATAGCTGATGATTGTCAAAAGCACAAATCCACCGTTTGGTAATGCAGCACCTGTTAGAGCCAAAGACCCTCACCATAAATCTCAGCGTTTTTTTTTTTTAAGTGTTTTTTTTTTTAAGTAGCAGCCCAAAACAAACCTCAGTGGACGTCTACAATTTCAGGAAAAAATGCCAAGAATTCAGAAAAAAATAACCACCGACTCTGTTTTAAATTTGAGGCGTGCCTACCTGTACTCATTAACTCCGTCACGGCAGGTCCCCCCATTCTGACAGGGCGCCGACGCACACTCCCGTATGTTGGTCTCGCAGTAGCTTCCCCGGAAACCGGGCAGGCACTGGCATATGTGGCTGTTGCCGTGGGTCTGGCAGGTGCCGCCATTGAGGCACAGGTTCTCTACTGTCACGCCTGCGAGAGGAAACAGAGCACATCAACCACGGAGATCACATGGGATGCCTGAATGGATGGGTTGTAATTACTTTTCCCCCAGAATTACCGTTTTTAAGATATTTTCCAGGTGAAATAAGCCGTCTCTTAGGAATGCACTCTGCTGAAACGCACATTGGAGCGCTGTCGTCCAATGGTTACAGTATTCCACGCGCGTGCCATGGTACGTGAGTTCGAACCCTGGTGCTTGTGTTCTTAGGCAAGGCACTTTACTACAATTGCCTCTCGCCACCCAGGAGTATAAATGGGTACCTGCGAAGGTAGTGACCAGAATGCGCTGATCTCGAGCTGCAGCTAAAAATGCTCTCGTGGCCTGATGAACAGGGGTAATAATTGTGAAGCGTTTTGAGACCTTTGTATAAAAGCGCTATATAAGCACCACATCATTTATTAAAAAATGCCGGTTTGGCTGAGAAACAAAAATTTAAACGAGAAAAATTTAGAGCTGAGAAAGATTATTTCTCTTTGTGAAAATGTTAAGATGTTGGCTGTTGCTTTTAAAAGTTTGTCCCTGTTGCTTGCATATCATTCGACTGATTTGCATTTTTTTCATGAATCATTTTTTACTACTGCACAGTTCCCGATCAGACAAAATCTGCATGCCAATGACCAGCACAACACAATAAACTTGTTACAAATGTAAGGAATGTGGAAATATAACCGATATGAACTGAAAATAACCAAAAATATAGAAACAACTGCAGGCAATCGGTGCATTACACTGTGTGTAACGCAGAAACATCTGTCATCAAACTCAGTCTCCAGGCAAAAAAAAATGTATCGCAAAGTATGTTCCTACTGACTGGTACCCTGCTCAATATCACATGGAGTTCAAGGCAATATTTCCTGCCAAAGGCCTCCCCGGGCAATAGTGGATCCCAGAGGTAAATAGTTTACCTTTTCTGACGCGGCGACGTCGCAGGACACTTGGTGGACGTCGCACAGGGAACCGGCCCAGGCGCCCTCACATGTGCACGTATACCGGTTGTCGGTCTGCGTGCAGGTGGCCCCATTGGAGCAGGGGTTGATTTCACTGCTGCACCAGTCAACCAGATCCTGCGTGGGAAAAAAAAAGCAAAAAGAAACCCACTGACGACTGACTAACAATGAGGCACTGAGAGTAACTGGAGCATGGCCACTATAGAGTAGCGGTTGTATCATCTCTGATGGTGCAGTCAGGCGCGAAGTCATGAATACAGGGGATTTATTTGGGGAAGCCCGCATATTTCTGAGGGCAAGTCCGGGTCGGAAGTAATTGGAGCGACTGCCTGGGAAGTGATCAGCGTCGTGACTACAATGGACAGGTGGCCAGCGAACCACAGGCAAGCAGGCCGTGTGAAACAATGAGCGACAAAGTGACTATGTTTTTTTTTATGTGGCCGCGCTAAAGAAGTTACAAAACAACAATACATTGAAACTTGCCATATTTCTTAAGTATTGGACTCTACTCTACCCATTTTATCAGACTGCAAACATATTTTACAATGAAGCTAAAAAAATATATATTTGGGGAAAATGCCTTTTGTTCAGAGTCCTACATGTACATTGTACATCTTTTCAAAGCATTTTTTGTGCACGAGTTTAGAGGCAGGGGCACAACTTTAGCAATAGCCCGCTAGCCAAATGCTAGTCAAAACAGCGGCAGGCTAGTCAAACTATTCCTTAAGTAGCCCGGCTGGCGAGTCATAAATCATTGGGCTTTGGCAAAGATGAAAGGACGGGGAGAAAAATATATCATGAAATTCAGAAAGCAAACCGGTATCAATTTGTGTCTAATTTTACTGCTAAGGTTAAATTATTACATGTTTTTATTAAAAGCACTGACAAGATTGCCTAAGGAAAACACGTTTTACATGTATGCACACTGTTTGTTTATAAGACACTTTATAAAAGAAAAACATGTGAACTAGTGAAAATGCCTGCAGGCTAGTTAAGAGTCCGTTTTAGCAGCCCAGCTGGCTAGTGGGGAAAAAAAGTAAGGTCGAACCCTGTAAGTGGTCTTTCGAATTTTGTTTACAAAAATTGTTATCACAAGACAAATCAAAGGGACTAATTTCAGAGCACTCTGCAAACACTCTGGCGAAACATAAAACACAACTTTCCATGCAAAAATTAGAAGTAAAACCCATGCTTGACAGTTGTCTTCCAGTAGTATGCACCATATCAGCTAATGCAATGCAATGTTGGTCCATTGTCAAGCCAAGTAAACAGGTCAAAACAGACACTTTGTTTGACAACAATAGCTGAGCTACACATTGGATGCGCAGCTGCCGTGAAAATGCTTCAACCCAAATTAGAACTTCCGTTATTTTAAACTGGGTTTCTAAACTGGGTTTTAAAAGTGCTAGGTGCCAGCAAAAAAACATCTCGGCAAGGCTCGTTTACACAAGAGACAGTCCATTCACAGAAACGAGGTCATTCAAATCCCCGAGCCATCGCTCATGTCTGCTCCAGAAATGACAGTTAATAGATCACCAAGTTCAATTGAACATGCACAACATACTTGTATATTGTACATTGTTTCCTCGACACAAAGTCATTATTATAACCAAATATGGGAAACAGCTAACCCAGAAAATGTAACCCAGTTTTTTATACCCAAGTGATTCTCCATTCTGTTCCCATTATGTCAAAGCCAACTGGCGACAATGTAGCGAAGTCAATAAGTTGCAAAATGGTGAAGCAAGTTTCTTGATCGACCTTGCTCAAGGGTAGTCTGAGTATCACCCGTTATCCACGGAACCAAGTATTGTATAACATCCGATATGTCTAGACATGCAGATATATGCAAGCCACGCACCAGCAACTGGAGTCGACTTTTTACTAAATCGTGACGTCATTTCATTCCCAAATCAGGACTAAATGGTTTGATTGGTCAAATCGAATGTGCATTGTTTTTGTAATACAACAACAGCCGGCGCGATATCGCATAACATGATACAGAGCGCGGGACACATTTTTTTTTATCCATTGTCTATGATGCGCAATGGGTGAATGACCGAAGACCCGGTATGGAAAGCGCCCGCTGATTGGTCAAAATCTAGGATGTCAAGAGGCGGGGTCTTGACTAATTATTCAACGAATCTGTTCACGCATAATAGCCCATGGCTTTCGCCATGGTCTATTACATAGATTAGCTCAAGGTACCGACAAGATAGAAAAAACAAAGGCTCCAATGTGTAACAGATCTTTCATTTCCGCCACTTTGAGTCCAAAATGCAGCGCAGATAATTTCAAAACAGAGCCCACCAATAAACCCATTGACCACAACTGCGTGGTATAACCGAGGTTGGCACCTCAGTCGTACAGATTGACATGCCTTCTTCAAAATTAAGTTACACGTACGCATTCATTTTTGGCAAGGCAAGGCATCACAGAGTTTCACACACAAGACTTGCGTACAGGCAAGGTTCCAACTCAGTCCAAGGCTTTAAATTGTGGTTGCCAGATTAGTCTGTAACTTGATCACATTCAATAAGGGCCCGTGACCATTCAGCCCTGGTATGAAGAGGCCCCCCCCCAGTCCCTCGTCCAGTCCAGAGCCAGTCCGCTTTTCAGCCCAGTCTCATCCAGTTCATGGGCCTGTCTGTCCAGAAGTTTTGAAATCAGTCAGGTGCATCAATTTATTACCCTTAAGAGAACGTCCAGGAAGAACATCAGAAGAGTTATCGGATTAAAGATAAAATCCTTCCAAACGCCTTGTTAATTTACAGTCTCATTGTGCGCGAAACCGCATGGCAGGGGTTTGATCTGTGCCGATGAAAGTGTTCTATTGTTTCGCACTGAGAGATGAAACCACAAGCGGGTTTCTTCTGGGATATATCACATGTGTCAATACTTGCAAACAATTGACCCAGGGATAGAGCAGTTTCTGATCAGCCATCGGACCAGCTCCTAGACCGGTAACTGGGCTGGTACGAAAAGGACATTTTGGGCGGGGACGAGCTTATCGGGGGGCCCTTTTCATACCAGGGCTGAATGGTCACGGGCCCAAAACTTACCTGGCAGTTCTCCCCAAGGTAGCCCAGCACACAGTTGCAGGTGTAGTAGCCTGTATGGTCCACGCAGTGGCCCCGTTCTGGCAGAGGTTGGAGCTGCACTCGTCCACCTGTATTGGCAGTTGGGGCCGACGTGGCCAGGTGTGCAGTGACAGGTGTATTCATTGACTCCATCGATGCATGTACCTCCATACAGACAAGAGCTTGGACAGGAAGAAGACATGTTTTTTTTCAATTAAAAAAAAGTCTCTCACACAAAAACTATTATGGTATACAGGGGAATAAATTCTCAACCTTTCAATTTTTTGCGACAAAGCAAACCAACATTTTAAAAAACACACAAACTTTGCAATGTACGATGTGAACAATTCTCAAGGTTATTATAATAGGTTATAATACAGGTGCTAACAGGTTAAACCACATTTCCTCTTGATTCTTTTCAATTTTTTTTCCAGACTTATGCACTTCACATCTGCAAACATCTTAAACCCCTCCCCCCCCCAAAAAAAACATTTGTGCTATCTAGTCTGGTTCCCCAGTTTACCTCTCAGTGCAGTCCATGTCGTTGGTCTGGCAGTAGACTCCGCTGTAACCCAGCGTGCAGGCGCAGGTGAAGCTGGAGACGTAGTCATGGCAGGTGGCGCCGTTCCGGCACGGGATGGACTCACACTCGTCTGTGTCCCGTCTCGCAGTTCTTGCCCGTAAAGCCCGGCAGGCACGCGCAGGTGTAGTCGTTGGTCTTGTCAAAGCAGGCCGCGCCGTTCTGGCAAGGGTCTGGGAGAAAGAAAAATTGAATGCATAAATTGACTCGTACAAAACTAAGGAAGTTTAAATGACAAAATCTGACTAACTAAGTGCTCCAAAGTAGGCACTGGCTTTCTGGAGAAATTGAGGGCACTATTTTGAGCTGGTAAACTCTTTTATTTACCCAAATTTACCCATTCCAAGTAACGCCTGCTTATTGTGTCTGCCGTATCTCAAAAAAGTTGACTTGACTGCTGAGTATATTGCGCTATTGCACTGGGAAAATTAATGCACATTGATGACTTTGCTAAACATTTAAAATTCCGAGTTACTTTAATATTTCACCTTTTGGAAAAGTTGTTGGGGTTCACACCTGTTTCAACTCCTAGCCTGCCTCTTTTTTTTTGTAAGGGAAGTGGAATATGAGGTAATGATCAATCTGTTCCGAATCTCTCCTATAGAAAGCTGCATGCCATGAAGGCAAGCTGCTTTTCCGTTCTCCATTCTTGCAATACAAACACACAACTTCACCAAAATGGTTCCATAACGCAGTGCATCAATCTGTAGGTTGCAAATTGTTTTTTTTGTTTTTTTGCATTAAACTCACCAGACTCGCATTCATCGATGTTGGTTATGCAGTCCTGACCGCCGAATCTGGGGGACAGATGCACTCATAGGAACCAAAGGTGTTGTTGCAGATTGCACCGTTGTGGCAGGGCGGGTACTCACCGCACTCGTCAATATCTCGGTTGCAGAATTCACCTGTATGTATGGGATAATTGATTTTGAAATTTGACATCTAGAAAACAGGGTGCAATATGAAAAAAGGTTAATACAGCGTTTTAATTTTTTTTACCCTAATTGAGGAAAGAATGTTGGATCCTGACGCCACTTTTTTTTCATCATATATTATCTCGGTGAAGGTCAGTCATTGCAAACAAAGTTTGAAAGACATGAATTTAGGACTGAGGAACATTTCCAATTTCGAAAATACTTTGCAAATGCACTTGACTCTTCGTCGACTTTGTATACAACCAAAGAAGTGGCATCTGAATATTATATTCTTTCCCTGTTTGAAACCATATCAACATCAAAACACACTCCTTTTAGGTTGCACTTTAATTGTAGGCATATCCAGACCCCAGAAAAACAGAAATGTTTTTTTTGCACCAACTAGTCCAAATTTGAAGTGCTGTAGAAAGGTGAGGTTGTACAGTGCTGATGGCACAATGTTGTAGTTTCAACACAACAAGTTACCACAGCTGTTGCGTGCTCAGGTGCCATAGGGTACAGTAGTGAGTACCCTGGCTAGAGTAACGGTTCTGTTTACCTGTGTAGCCATTTGGACAGCTGCAGAAGTATCCATTTAACTGGGGAACGGTTCGCATGTAGCCCGTTCTCACATTGGTGGTTCTCGCAAGGTTGCAGCAGGTCCTCGCAAACCTCCCCGGTATACGGCGGGATGCAGACGCACTCAAACGAGTTGACCGCGTCGATGCAGGTCCCGTTGTTGCGGCAAGGGTACCCCACGCAGTCGTCGACGTTGCTCTCGCAGTTGGTGCCCGCGTAGCCCTCGGGACACTCGCAGACGTAGTAGTCCAGGCCGCTGGCGCAGCGGCCGCCGTGCTGACAGGGGTTGGAGGCGCACTCGTCGATGTCGGCATTGCAGCGGGGCCCGCCGTAGCCCCGCACGCACTCGCAGGCGTACTCATTGACGCCGTCCTGGCAGGTGCCGCCGTTTGAGCAGGGCGAGCTCTCACACTCGTTAATGCTTGAAAAGCAGAGGGCGTCGTGGTAGCCCGAGGGGCAGGTGCAGATGAACTTGTTGATGTCGTCGTGGCAGGTGCCCCCGTTGGCGCAAGGGTTGGAGGCACACTCGTCTATGTTGACCTCACAGAGTAGTCCCTCATAACCTGCCAGACACTCGCATTCATATCCGTTGATTAATCGTTACACAATCCACCATTCTGACATGGGTTGGACGAGCACTCGTAAGTGTTTATGGAACAAGTGGCACCTGTAACAAAACGTTAGTGATTAGTTTTGTGAGAAATCAAATTTGCAAGCAAGAAAATTATTCACAACATTTGTTGTACTCCTCCTCACATTACTTTGGCCTTCCAGAATCCAAACACTTCCAAACTGCTAATTCATGAATAGGGGAAGATTTCGCTTTATTGTTTTTCAAAGCGTCTGGCATTTCAAGCCTTCCCCAAAATATATATGGAGCACGCTACAACTGCTTCCATGAAAGTCTTTTGCTGACAGGCTTTGTGCAGGGGAAGGTGTGTCACAAAACAACCACTAGATGACCTACGCTCCTCAATGGAACTTGCTTCATATTACACCAAGGTTTGGTATTTTTTCAGTGATCTTACCAGTGGTCCCTGGGGCACAGACGCACTGGTAGGCCCCAACCAGGCCGATGCAGGTCCCGCCGTTCTGGCAGGGCTCGTCCAGGCACTCGTCAATCTGGTTCTCGCACAGCCGGCCCTCGTAGCCCAAGTTGCAGATGCAGGTGAAGCCGTTGAGGGCATCCTGGCAGCGGCCGTTGAAGCAGGAGTCTTGCTGGCAATCGTCGTAGTCAGTCTCGCAGTCCACGCCAGTGTAGCCTGCAGGACAGGGGAGAAAAAAAACCGACGCATACATAACCTTGGCTGGGACTTCTCAAGGGTAGCAGTTGCATCCCTAGCAGTGCATTTTTGTTTCATCGGGGATGGATAATGAGTTATTGCCAAAAAAACTGTCTACGCCAGATACGTAAATGACATTCTTACAGAATGCCTCTTAGGAGACCCACTAACCGGGTTCCCGAGTAAAAAAAAAACCATCAAGCTGGCAAGTATTCGTCCCTTAGTATTAGTCAGCTAAGGAGGCTGGCCTAACAAATCATACTTGACGATTCTGATGCCAAATCAACCTCTGCCTGATTTTCTTAGGAAGTAAGCTAAAATTGCCATTCGCAAAATTACTGTGCTAAACAAAAACAAAATCAGCTGAGAAGCAGTCACAATCAATACACGTCTGATGGATTCTGTAGCTGGTAACATGCAAATAAGCAGATATTTTTTTTTTTCTGTGCTAAGCTGATGTCTATGCTTACCTGGTAGACAACTGCATGTGTACTGATTGGCACCGTCTAGGCACGTTCCCCCGTTCTGGCAGGGGTCCGAGACGCACTCATTGATGTTCGCCTCGCAGCGGGCCCCGGTGTAACCTTCCAGACAGTTGCACTGATACCGGCCCACCTTGTTCAGGCAGAAAACCGTCGTTTAGGCAAGGGTTACTCGCGCACTCATCGATGTCGGTTTCGCAGTAGACACCTGTGTAGCCTGCAAGGTCAAGATCAGAAAGGGAAAAAATCAGATATTTGGAAGAAGTAAAAAAAAAAAAAAGAGTATCTGCTGAAGTCAATGCAAGACGTATCACACTAATTTCAACTTGCGAGGTGCAACGTTCTATGTGGTCTTGGTCCTGAAATTCAAAGAGGAAAAAAAACAGTTTTCTTCAGACTAAGGCTTAAAAGTGTGGTATAGGATTTAGTCTTCAAAGCAGCATGTCAAAAGTCAGAATATTCTGGCTCGTTTTTGAACACTCATTTTGAGTAAGTCAGTACATTCCCAACGGAAGAAAGCCGATGGTTGTGGAAGAATGTTTCACCCCCCCTTCCGTTGCTTATAAGGAAAGCAGCATTCCTATTATGTTTCCATCTGGGCCAAACTAAGTTTGCTTATGTACTCATACAATGAAAAAGATGAGGTCAGCTATCCAGAACATTTGCCACAGTTTGCTTCGCTCGTCTCTGCCTCAGTTTCTCACCTCTGACACAGACGCAATTGAACATCCGGCCAGGTTGAGGCAGGTGCCCCCATTGACGCAAGGAGTGGATGCACACTCGTCGATGTCCACCTCACAGCGCAACCCGCTGTAACCGGGTGCGCAGTTGCAGTAAAAAGCTCCCACGGTATTGACGCACTCACTGCCATGTCCACTTTCGCAGGGATCTGTGGAGAAAACAAAAAAAATTCCTTAGTTTAAAACCCTCAGTACATACTTTTTTTTAGGGAGGAAGCGCATTCAAACCGCTCCTCTGGAGAGACGGCTTTTGCTGTGGTGATTTTGAAATATGTTAAGTACTTTAGTCAAAGGTATGTGATTTTGAGGTTTAGGCGAGGTTACTTTTAGGCTCACAAAATGGTCACTGTGAGGTTCAAAATGGTCACTGTGGGGTACCAAAATGGTCACTGTTGGGTTTCCAAATAGTCACTGCGAGGTTACCAAATGGTCACTGTTAGTGGACCATGGTCACTGTGAGGTTCCCAAATGGTTACTGTGAGGTTCCTTAATGGTCAACGTGGTTCCTAAATGGTCACCCTGAGGTTCCTAAATGTTCACTGTGTGTGGTTCCCAAATGTTCACTTCAAGATTCCAATGTGGTCAGATGTGAGCTCGGGTTACCGTTATATAAATGTCATCTGTGAGGTTCCTCAATGAGATAACGGTGATGATTCCAAATAGTCACTATGAAGCTTAGTTCAGTGCGAGGTTTCCATGTAATCGCTGTGAGGTTCTACTTTGGAAAGCCAATGTGAGGTTTCACCTAGTTCCAATAGGCCACCTGAGAAGTGTTACAAACACAACTATGTTGACTCACCATACTCGCACTCGTCGATATCAATTGAGCAGTCGCTCCCTGTAAGACCGCCAGGACAGTGACAGACAGCGTCACCGGTGCCAGGGTTGGTGTCACAGGTGGATGAGGCAGCACAGGGGCTGCTGATGCAGGCATCCTCAAGATGACAATACAATCCTGAAGGTACAATCAGAACTTCTTTAACCCTAATGACCAATGCACTTTTACCAGAAACCTTTCTTAGTTCTATAAAAAAGATGTTAAGCCACATTTTTGGAGGCATGCTGTCTAAGGTTTCAAATGACTAGGTTTAGATAGCAATATGAACCTCATTAAAACTCTTTCACCAAAGCTTTTAAAACTTCATCAACAAAGTCTTACGTAAGTTGTAAACCGGTATACATTGAAAATAACTTTTATAACCACATTTTGCTGATCGCTTCTTAAAGGAGAAGAAGCTCATGCTCCCCTCCCACTTCTCTTTACAATGCTGCTAAAATGACAGAATGTTTTCCTGATCTGTTTTTTTTTTTGACGAAGAGAGAAACTCCAGTGGTCTTACCAGTGTAGCCAGCAGCACAGATGCACCTGAAGCTGGCCACGGCATCTTCACATGTGGCGCCATTTTCGCAAGGAGTCGTTTCACAGGCGTCCACATCGTGCTCGCAGTGATCCCCCTCAAAGCCGTAGACGCACATGCACTGGTAGCCTGGGGCGTTGTTGCGGCAGGTGGCGCCATTCCTGCACAGGTTTGGCTGCAGCGTGCACTCGTCCACGTCGTCTGTGCAAAGCTCGCCTGTGTGGAGAGAAGAAACAACCAAATCGGACCAGGTGGGGTCAATCTAGACTGAGTAGACGTACGGTACATGTAAACAGGGCGGGATTACTTTTGGCCAAAAAACACCATTTTTCAAACTATGTCGGGCCAAGTTTAAAATGAAGCCAAACACCACAGATACTGACTCTGGAGAGTCATTTGTTCAATATTTGTACCATACTTCTCACCCAAACATTCCAAGGCCCTGCACGGAGCGATATTTGTAACCACGACAGGCCGTGTAAAGCAGCCGAGATCAAGTTCAACACATGGTGTGTACAAGGTGTCAACAGGTTAACTAAAACTTTTGAGAGGAAGCTCAAGTTATAACCAGAGGCTCAAGTTATTGTTGTCTTCTCACTGATCGTGTTCTTCAGCGATTTAAAACCTTGTAGATCAGGGGTTGGTTGGTGGGGGGCAGGGCTTACCTGTGTATTCCGGGGCGCAACTGCAGGTGTAGGAGTCAATACCATCGATGCATAATCCTCCATTCGTGCACTGATGCATGATGCAATCGTCGATGTTGGTTTCGCACTGAGTCCCAGTGTAACCTTCCAAAAGCAAAGCACAACCAATCAGGATTTATCAAAAAATGTGAAGACGGTCTGACTAACCAAAATGATCCCAACTCAAATCATCTTATAAGTGTTAGTGGACCATGGTCACTGTGAGGTTCCCAAATGGTTACTGTGAGGTTCCTTAATGGTCAACGTGGTTTCCTAAATGGTCACCCTGAGGTTCCTAATGTTCACTGTGTGTGGTTCCAAATGTTCACTTCAAGATTCCAATGTGGTCAGATGTGAGCTCGGGTTACCGTTATATAAATGTCATCTGTGAGGTTCCTCAATGAGATAACGGTGATGATTCCAAATAGTCACTATGAAGCTTAGTTCAGTGCGAGGTTTCCATGTAATCGCTGTGAGGTTCTACTTTGGAAAGCCAATGTGAGGTTTCACCTAGTTCCAATAGGCCACCTGAGAAGTGTTACAAACACAACTATGTTGACTCACCATACTCGCACTCGTCGATATCAATTGAGCAGTCGCTCCCTGTAAGACCGCCGGGACAGTGACAGACAGCGTCACCGGTGCCAGGTTGGTGTCACAGGTGGATGAGGCAGCACAGGGGCTGCTGATGCAGGCATCCTCAAGATGACAATACAATCCTGAAGGGTTACAATCAGAAACTTCTTTAACCCTAATGACCAATGCACTTTTACCAGAAACCTTTCTTAGTTCTATAAAAAAAGATGTTAAGCCACATTTTTGGAGGCATGCTGTCTAAGGTTTCAAATGACTAGGTTTAGATAGCAATATGAACCTCATTAAACTCTTTCACCAAAGCTTTTAAAACTTCATCAACAAAGTCTTACGTAAGTTGTAAACCGGTATACATTGAAAATAACTTTTATAACCACATTTTGCTGATCGCTTCTTAAAGGAGAAGAAGCTCATGCTCCCCTCCCACTTCTCTTTACAATGCTGCTAAAATGACAGAATGTTTTCCTGATCTGTTTTTTTTTTTGACGAAGAGAGAACTCCAGTGGTCTTACCAGTGTAGCCAGCAGCACAGATGCACCTGAAGCTGGCCACGGCATCTTCACATGTGGCGCCATTTTCGCAAGGAGTCGTTTCACAGGCGTCCACATCGTGCTCGCAGTGATCCCCCTCAAGAGCCGTAGACGCACATGCACTGGTAGCCTGGGCGTTGTTGCGGCAGGTGGCGCCATTCCTGCACAGGTTTGGCTGCAGCGTGCACTCGTCCACGTCGTCTGTGCAAAGCTCGCCTGTGTGGGAGAAGAAAAACAACCAAATCGGACCAGGTGGGGTCAATCTAGACTGAGTAGACGTACGGTACATGTAAACAGGGCGGGATTACTTTTGGCCAAAAAACACCATTTTTCAAACTATGTCGGGCCAAGTTTAAAATGAAGCCAAACACCACAGATACTGACTCTGGAGAGTCATTTGTTCAATATTTGTACCATACTTCTCACCAAAACATTCCAAGGCCCTGCCACGGAGCGATATTGTAACCACGACAGGCCGTGTAAAGCAGCCGAGATCAAGTTCAACACATGGTGTGTACAAGGTGTCAACAGGTTACTAAAACTTTTGAGAGGAAGCTCAAGTTATAACCAGAGGCTCAAGTTATTGTTGTCTTCTCACTGATCGTGTTCTTCAGCGATTTAAAACCTTGTAGATCAGGGGTTGGTTGGGTGGGGGGCAGGGCTTACCTGTGTATTCCGGGGCGCAACTGCAGGTGTAGGAGTCAATACCATCGATGCATAATCTCCATTCGTGCACTGATGCATGATGCAATCGTCGATGTTGGTTTCGCACTGGTCCCAGTGTAACCTTCCAAAAGCAAAGCACAACCAAATCAGGATTTATCAAAAAATGTGAAGACGGTCTGACTAACCAAAATGATCCCAACTCAAATCATCTTATACCTGTTCAAAATTTATACCAAAAATAAATAAACAACTAAAATATACACAACGGTATTACATCTCTTTTTTTCACGCAATGTCGTGTTTCTGTCGTTTCAAGTATTGTTAAGGGTGTTCTGCATACAGCGGCAATGGAATTCAAGCAGCACTCGTCTCCATTTTACATGTACTTTCACTACACACATGCACAGCATAGAAGATTATAAAAAATGGAAATCGTTCACTAAACTTACCTGCAGGACAGATGCACTCATGGGAGTACATGCCAATGGGTTGCACTCGCCCCCGTTCCGGCAGGGATTGGGCCGCATGGGGTATAGATGGACTCGCAGCGCCGACCCGTGTAGCCCTGCGAGCAGGTACAGATGAAAGAGCCAACCAGATTCCCGCAGGTGCCGCGTTGTGGCAGGCCGTCACCTCGCCGTGCACTCGTTGATGTCGATGTCGCAGTGCGTGCCCCGGTAGTAGATGGTGCAGCTGCAGTTGTAGCCTGTGGCGTGTGAGTTGCAGGTGGCCCCGTTCTTGCAAGGGTTCCCCACGCAGTGGTCAGTCATGGTACAGTTTCTTCCTACAAGCGGGAAGAAACGTTGAAAACAGTGTTTCATTTCGCCTTAACACCATCAAAAGATTTTAACAGTGTTAATCACAGGGGAGGACTTGATTTCACCTACGCCACAAAGGCAGGCTGGGGAGTGGCATTGAATTTGTACTGTACATGTGAAAATATAACACTGAATTCAGTTGATAGCAGATCAAAGGTCAAAGGGATAATAACGTGCTGGCTGTTCACTGACTCTGTATCTGAGTGAGGCTGTGGCTTAAGTGGGAATTGTTTTCAATGGCTACAGCCATTCAACCGTAGTGCACAAATGGCATAAACGTAGCCATATCTAGGCACAGCCTGAGATGTCTGGGCAGTGTGGGGCTGCTAAAGAACCCTCCTGTAAAGCCCTCACTACAGGCACATGGTTATAGTTACGGTCACGGCTATGAAAACCATGGCCAGAGCCACAAAATACCGTTTGCGAACACAGCCTGAGATATTTAGGCATTGCAGGGAGAACTAAAAACACACACCTGTAAAGCCCTCACTGCATGCACAGGTGTAGTCGTCCACCGAGCCCCGCAGGTTGCAGCGGGCCGCCGTTCTGGCAGGGCTGCTCGTCCCTGCAGACGTTGGCCAACTCCAGCTCACACAGGGAGTTGGTCCAGCCCACGTCGCACAGGCAGGAGAAAGTGGGCTGGGAATCGCCATCTGTAGGCTCACTATTTGGCAGGTGCTCCGTTCAGGCAACGATTGTGGCGGCAAGGGTTGTCATACTCGCAGCTAGCGCCGAAGTGAGTGTCGGGACATCTAGGAATAAAAGTAAACATTGGTCAGACCTGAGGATTTTTTGGTATTCGGGCCTTTTTGGTAGAGGTTGTACGGGATCTGAGCGGCAACAACAGGGCAGTTTTTTTCCCACGTTGGAGAGCCCAAGCATACTTGTTCACGTGAGTATAGCACAGAGTACGCACGACCGATGTGCACAAAACCACGTAGTGTCTTCGTGTGAGAATACAGGCGTCGCCGGCATTCGAATGTCTCTCCCTGTGGTCTCCCCAAACTCTCCCTCTCCTTACCGTTGAGGGGGTACTTGTGCACGGAGCCCATACCATCAAGACATGTCCCACAACTATAAGGAACTTGGGGAGCAGACTAGGTATTTTAATGGACACCGTGTATACAGGGACAGCCATCACCCTCAAGCATCTGAATTGATTGGGGATGTGCCCAATAATAGTTCTACAGTCCCCATCTGTAGTTTGACTTGGAATGCAATTTCCAATAATCAGTGTTTCAACGATTTAATTCATTTGATGCACTGGGCAGTTTTTTGACAAAGTATCTTCGATATCACTTCAGAAAAGAAATTTTATGTTTGATATTTTTTTTCACACAACCATTTCCAAGTTTTCCCTCAATTCCCACTTATTTACTGTTCCCCTCTTCCTAGGAACAAACCCTTGCACAGATCCCCCCCCCCACCAAAAAAAATGTGATGAACTCAATTTACAAGCTGAGTTGTGATCATGTGACGGACATTGTAGAAATTGGACAACTTCCACTTTTATTTGTACAACCAAAAATTGTCAGGTAACTGTGGCTTGTTTTGGGAACGAACACATTAGGGAAAGCAAAGGAACAAAACTGAAAGTGTCAAAAGGACCCAACACTTTTCAACGGTTATTCTCACACAGTCCTTCATCTGTCTGCACAGACAACTCGCTTTGTTAAATCATCATTGTAACCTAATAGGATGAGTAATATTGAGATTATTCAACATTGTCAAGTGATTGATGGTTTGCAAGAGCAAAACAAAACTATCATCATGAACAGAATGAATAACACTACAAATATTTCACACTGTGAAACAGAAGGTCAAATATCTCAACCCGGACTAGTGCTTAATCTTACGTAAAATAACAAAGCGTAGGTGCAGACAAAGCAGACAACCAACAACCCATCAGGGGTATTTCTTTACAGGATCCAACAGTTGGGAACCCAAAAAATAAAGAACCCATGATATTAAGAGCTAACAGCCATGAAACACTCCAAAGCAAATCCGCACCACAAAGCAGAGAGATCTCGCCGTAAGACCCACGCGAATCTAGCTCAACGTCCCATGGTAAAGAGTGCCTGGGGTTTTTAATACACCGCAGACAGAAGGGTTATTCCTAATCTCTTCATTGTGGCCAGCTTCTTTTCTTTCTTTTTTCGTTGAGGCTTATTATCGCGGTATTCGCCGGTTCAACAAGCTCAGGACTTGTAGGGTTTCGTCCGGGATAATGAGGGTGTATTGTTGCTTGGCGAGACAGA
>NW_022144789.1:0-17798 GCF_000002235.5 Strongylocentrotus purpuratus | reverse complement strand
CAAAGGGCAACAATAGGGACAATGGTACCCCAAAAAGTCTGTCTTTAGACATTGTAGTACCCCATAGCCCTAACTCTATGTCGTCAGCGACACCACGAAGTAGCACCCATGTGCATACCAGTAAAACTAGCAATCGGAGAAAACGGCATGTTAAGTGAACGCCTTCTAAAACAACACTTCGCGTCAAAACTGCAGAGTATTTCAGTTGGGTTTCTCGTTGGTGACACTTGATGTATTGAATTGATTAAATCTGCTGTTTTTCACCCGTTTGTATATGAAAATAACGTTACCTGTGCATTCATTTACGCAAGCATACAATTTCGCGCAGTGTTCTGGCATACAATTTCGAGAATGTGCAATCAAAAGTACGTTTATCTCATTCAAAATAATTGTAATGCTGATACAGGTATTCTTTATTAAAGTGCTATTTTAATATGCAGGGTTATTAAAAAAAAAGGAAACTCAAATGTCAGGATCATTTTTTAATGAAGTTCTGCATATAGTACTTGCAAAATATAGGATTGGAATCCCAATTAATAAGCTTTCTTTAGTACAAGAATCATTCAAATCACTCATGTACATCCCCATGTGATTTTTTTTCGTTTTGCTGAAAGAACGCTTACTTTTGTGTGATACGTGGGCTTAACTTCAAAACGGTGTTTGTTTTCACATTCCGTATTAAACTTGAACAGTACATGAGTGAACTTCATTAAGTCATTGGTCTTGCCATTTGGTTATATTTTTTTACTCACCATGTATATCTAGCTTAGTACACAGAAATAAATTTTAAAACGAATGCGGCTTATGTGTAATCAGTACCGCTTTCTAAATCGTTAAGAATTGCCAATATAACTTGCTTCCCGAATTATCATGTATAAGCTTCCTTTAAAATCTGAACATTTGTGTCTTATGTTTAGCATAATTGCTGGCACCATGACTATTATTTTACATAATATGAAAACAAATTATATTAGCTATAAAACAAGCATATCACACGATTTTTTTTTACTTTAAGTGTACAGTGAAATTAGAAAAGAGCTTTAATAATGTGGGATGGAACCGGGAACAGGACTGCGAGCTCGCTTGTATTTCTATGAAATTTGTATGAAATTGGGCCCTAAAATACACCTAGTCTACCTTGCAATTGAGCCTATAGACAGCATTTAAAAAAAAATGGCGATGGCCATATTAACATTACTTTCAGGGGTGTTCATTTAGTATGGAAATTTCTCCTAAGAGTCATCGGCGTACCGCAAACAAATTTAACAGAAAATGAAAGATGATGAACGAGCTTTAATAAAGGGAATGTACAACATTCGCTTTTGCTGCAATTTTCATAATTAAATGGACTTGGTGGATTAGTATGTTGTAGCAAATATTGTTAAAATGATTTGTTACACGTTTTGGGCTTGTAGATGCTGGAAAAACCAAGAAAACCTATCATGTTCGTGTAGTCTGGTTCCCTGATCCCAGTTAAGATAAACTGAGCAATTAATAGACTTTGGGGAACTTTATGGTCAGAGAATGACAATTGCAGAGAAAATGCGGAATAACTAAATATGAAAAATTATGGGCATTTTTTGAAAAAAGCCATTTTTCTCCTACGCTGGTCGGCCGACCATGCGTTGGCAAAATACAATTTTTTCTTGAAAATTGTCAACACAACAGGAGCCACAACTTTACAAGATGCTTTAGACTTCCATTCCCTCAGAATCAAGTAAGGTATTCCGTGATAATTTGATTATTTCGTATTTTTTTGGTGTTTGCAAATGTTGGATCCTCACTTTAAGTTGATGTGTGTCTCAAACATCGTGGAGAGTTGTGATAGTTTCCCCAATCTTCTGTTTTAAGTGGGCGTTATTATCACATGGGTCTAAGGCAATTTTTTTTTTTAATAGATTGAAGGCATTATACACGTTCGAGAAGTTGGCCAAGTCCATGAGGTATTTTCATGGGCCCTTAAGTTGTTCGTCAGCCCCGAATTGTTCGTAGGCCCAGGTACAGTGCCGACTGTGCCTATTGGATAACCGACCCTGCCTACAGTTATATACACGTACATGTATGTACTCTTTTAATAATCATTTCTAAACACAAAATTGCCACTATCTTTTTAAATCACCTCGTCAGTGGAATCTCCCACTTCGGTTTCACAGCCCTCACAATGGCATCATTAGTGGGTACAATCGTTATGTTTGTTTCCTTCTCAAGGTTAAAACACTGACAGTACGTGTTTATTGTCAAGCGCTTTATATTTTGCTTCTAGATCACGTATATTATATAGGCCTGGCCAGAACTGCGAGCGCTCAACATGGCGTTTTGGGTAATGTTGGCGGTCATGTTTACCGCGTATTTGGTCGAATTTGCTCAAGCAACATGTTCGCCGTGCAACCTTCCTTTAAAATACATGTATATAACCATAAATATTTTGGTCTTATGGCTATCATAATAACTTCTAAAATCACCCTAGTTCCGTCAGTGGAATCGCCCGTTTCGGTTTCATAGCCCCACAATGGGTTCATTAGTGGGTCCGATCGATGCCTTTGTTTTCTTCTAAAGGTTAAAATACACTACACGTTTTTGGTTAAATATGGTGGCCCTGAAGGGACATCACACATCAAGATTTCTGCGCAGATTTCTGCGATGTCGCACATTTTATCGCAGAAATCTGCGCAGATTTCTGCGATGTCGCACATTTTTATCGCAGAAATCTGCGCAGATTTCTGCGATGTCGCACATTTTATCGCACATTTCGGTGCAGATTTTTGCGATGTCGCACATTTTATCGCACTTTCTGCGCATATCTCTGCGATGTTGCACATTTTATCACACATTTCTGTGCAGATTTCTGCGATGTCGCACCATGATTTTATCGCAGCAATCTGCGCAGTTTTCTGCGATGTCGCACATTTTATCGCACATTTCAGTGCAGATTTCTGCGATGTCGCACATTTAATTGCAGATTTCTGCGAGCGCATGGGCGCGCGAACACGTTTTCTATGAGGCGCCATGTGTAAATGAATTATTTAACAAAATTATTTATATATAATTCATTATTTATTATTTAATTCAGTTTTCCGGACAAATATATGTAAATAACTGTTTGGCAGTTCGCATTATATGTAAATAATTATTTGCCACTGCTAAAAAATAGATATAAATAACGAGGTACCAAATAAATTAAATATAAATTAAGTGTGCACAAATAAAAAAAAAAAAATCGGGTACGAAATAAATTATATAATAAATGATTAAAGCGTGCAAAAAATTACATATCAATAAAAAGGTTGCAAACAAATTAATATATAAATAAATAAAGTAGGCAAAAAATTATATAAATATTAGGTACCAAATAAATTATATAATAAATAAATAAAGCGTGCAAAAAAATTACATATAAATAAAAAGGTTGCAAATAAATTATATATAAATAAATAAAGTAGGCAAAAAATGATATATAAATAATAAGTTTGCAAATAAATTATATATAAATAAAAAAAGGGTGCATAGAATTATATATAATTAATTAGGTTTGCAAAAAAAATAACTTTTATATAAATAATTCTAGTTTGCCCAAAATTATATGTAAATAATTAGGTTGCAAAAAAATATATATATAAATATGCAGTGGCAAATAAACTTATTTACATATAATGCAAACTGCCAAACAATTATTTACATACAATTGTCCAGATAACTGAATTATACAATAAATAATGAATTATATATAAATAATTTTGTTAAATAATTTATTTACACATGGCGCCTCATATATACTTTCGGCACCCGACTACTATCCTATATGCAAAAATTAATATCATGGAGGCCAGAACCCCGACATTCTTAGACCCCTTAGCTCAACCTCGTCCCCAGTGCTTACTTTATTTCCAACGGCGTTTCCAATAGTAAACCCTGGATAGGAAACTTTCTTCCTGTATCCTGATTCGATACCTCAATGGCTAGAAATGGATTTTATCGTGTACTTGGTGTTGTTAAAAAAATGTGCAGTACGTGTTTTCGCGATCATTCGTCCACGCCTTCTCAAAAATACTCATTTCCTTTCCTATTTGTTCATATTAATATGAAATGTGATACTGCATGTTGTTTCGATAAAATCGTAACAGTTTAATTGAATAAATCGTGTTTTCGTAACTCACGCCATGCTCGCGCTACGACGAATTGACTCTGTTTTACCCCAGACACCGCATACAAAAACAAGCGCTAATGTAACGCACATGCAAGCACCAGACTAGTCCTCATTTGCATACGTGTTCAAAAATCTTGCACATGCAAATGATCCAATACCAGGGTGAGAGAGCAGGTAGTGGTGGGCGCGTACTTTATTTTCCAACGGCGTTTCCATAACGGCGCTATATAAATACAGTTATTATTATTATTATTATTATTACTGCTCGACACCCTGGGACGAGGTTGCCCTTAGCTTCAGCAGAAAAATAGCCAGGCGCCAGTGTGTTAAAAGATGCAGAAATGTACGATAAAATGTGCGACATCCGCAGATATCTGCGCAGAAATGTGCGATAAAATGAGCAACATCGCAGAAATCTGCGCAGATTTCTGCGATAGAATGTGCGACATCGCAGAAATCTGCGCAGAAATCTGCGATAAAATGTGCGACATCGCAGAAATCTGCGCAGAAAATGTGCGATAAAATGTGCGACATCGCAGAAATCTGCGCAGAAATGTGCGATAAAATGTGCGACATCGCAGAAATCTGCGCAGAAATGTGCGATAAAATGTGCAACAAAATGTGCGACATCGCAGAAATCTGCGCAGATTTCTGCGATAAAATGTGCGACATCGCAGAAATCTGAGCAGATTTCTGCGATAAAATGTGCGACATCGCAGAAATGTGCGCAGATTTCTGCGATAAAAAGTGCGACATCGCAGATTTCTGCGCAGAAATCTTGATGTCTGATGTCCCTTCAGGGCCACCATAGTTAAACGCCGTATGTTGCTTGAGTGCACTGGCGATCACCAGTCACATAGCCAGAACTGCGTGGACGCTCAACATGGCAATTTGGGTAATGCTGGCGGTCGTGCTTATCGCGGATTTGGTCGATTTTGCTCAAGCAGCTTGTTTGCCGTGCAATTTTCAATGGACGGAGAACAATGGCACGTGCTACAGGTATTTCACTAATTCCCTGTCGTACACTGAAGCAAAGGTATTCTGTCAGCGTCTCAACTATCATGGTCGAAGTGGCTCCCTCGCAACGGTAACAAGCCCTGATGACATCTTATTCATTTCGAAGTTCGCTGATGACATGTTCAAGTACGCGACTGGTTTGATGTACCGTCATTCATTTGGCTAGATACACATGCCCTAAACACCACGGGTAAGTCTGTATACCATTATGAATCTTGTCATGGCATTTTAAAATCAAATTTCATACAATTAAGTAAATTTATAAAAATATCAAAAAGCAACGGTAAAGAGAAGACCGGGTAAAAATTACAAAATCTGGATGAAAACGTTTCATATTTAAAATGCGATGGATATTTTTTTTCACCCTCAAATCCTTTTGTGCTAATATTACTTAATGAACATGTGACCTTAAAAGACTTACCATCATGACTCCTGAAAACACATGCAAACTACATGAACACGAAACGTCATCCTTCTTGAAATTTCTTATACATTTTTATTGAACTTTTTTTATTGCAAAGGGCGCATGACATCATCTTACATGGAAACATTATTTTGTCCAACTTTCCACTCCCCTGAAATGTATGAAAAATATTTCTTGTTGGTATTTTTTTAATTCAAAAATGCACGTTTTTCTTACACGTTTACAAATGTCCGTGCTTTCCTGACAAATGAGGGCGCTCTTGCTGTGATGTCATGTCAGGAAGACACTGTTTTATGCAAGGGTTTTCCATTCAAACTGTGAACTCAAAATTTGCTAATTGAAAACGTGTGAGACATTTGCTCATTGGCTTAATGTCATGCACTGAAACAACAACGAATAACCAAAGCAAAGACAATTTTACGACTCACAGCAAAAGTGTCCGCGATTCTGGCAAATGGTGGTGCTGTAAGTAGGTGTAACATTGAGGTTTCTGCCTGAAATGTCATCACACTTTTGCGCATGAATATTAATTCGCATTAGCATGAAAACCAAAAGGCACCAAAACGGCCTTAAAAGTGGCAAAATGAATATTGAAAATCAGGTAAAAATGGACACAAAGGTGTATTTTCAATGATTGCATAAAAATACATTACATGGGCCCTTGAAGTCACCTATTATTTAGGCCAAACCCGACCGACCGGGATTTTTTTCGCCAAATTGCCGACCTCAAACTTTTTATTGCCATTTTGAAGGTTGATATTGATCATTTTTAATGAACAAATTTCAAAAATTTTAAGTACTTTTAATTCATAGACCATTTTCCACACTTGAAACTGACCATGATTGACACAAACATACCTGTGTTAAACGTGTGAAAATCGCGACGATCTCAAACTACATGAAGTACGATTATTTTTGCACAAACGCATCGGGGTGAACTGGTGCGCCTGGCCGACGGACGGCAGGGTTCTCCCCATCGTACATGCGTGCGTACTGCGAATCGGCCCGACAAAAATGCCGATCACATTTTCAGCCCCCGATACGCACAATATAATTATTATTCACGCCATTAACATGCACAATATAATCGCTACATACGCCATTATTTCATCTTGACATGCAAAATCTTGACAAAAATCCCGTTTTTCTGATGCATGTGTGATCAAAATGCACACGATGACGGGTTCTGTCGACCACCAGCACCCAGCTAGCAGCGCATACAGCATGGTACACTGGTTCCCTTCGCGTGCTAACGGAATCATACTATAATGAAGGACCGGAACCATGACTACTGCCTTTACAAACGTCGTACCACGATGATGTTTGTGCCGTCGGCCGAAGATGGATCGTAAAAATACCAAACAAACATCGGTGAAGAAAGAGAATTTCTGCGAATTAATTCACAGAACGTGATCTTTATTTTCTGTGTATGTGTTTTCCATTAAAATAACGAGATTGCAAAGCTCGAACTTGTTGCGTAACATCGTAGCGTGTTTCTGCAATAGTGCAAGATTTTCGGCCACGTGGGATGGGCCGTACACAGTGCAGTAATGCACACTGATACTGGGCCGTGAGCACGGTGTGATGCACAGCCGGCCAGACTGAATGTCGGCGGCGCCAGCGGCCGTGATGTATGTTAAGCATATAGTGGAATCACCCACCTCAAAATATTTTTTTTATTAGGTGAGGCACGTTTTAATCACTTTTGGTGGCCAGTCTTGATAATTTTCGTGGCACAAATGAAAATAATCCAGGCTCAAAATAAACATGATTCCTTGCTCTATGATGCTCCATTTAGCACCCTAAAAAATGGCGAAATAATTTTTCCGACCTATTGACGCTTTTTTGAAAGGCATGTAATCGGAAGCAAAAGGATTTTTTTCTTCACCTTAATTTCTTAATTTAAAACTTAATTGTCAATGTAATTTTGATTTTTTTCTTTAATTACAAAAATAGGGGCCTACAAGATCTTCTCTCAAAAATTTTCGGGGCCTTAAAAAGCGGGCCCCAAACCTCACGCCATGGCTTCGCAGGTTGTTGAATCACAGCAAAACTTCCCCCACAGGTTTGAAAAAATCCTGGGAGAACCCTGGGACGGTACGAATTAATTTGGAATGAAATGTATCGATTGAGTATCTTGAATGCTTGAATAATGTTTTTATACAAATATTTTGCGAAAGAACACGCATGAGCCTGCAGAACTGAAATAAAAAAAATAAAAAATAAAATTATTTCCCTACCTACCTACATGGATGTTTTTTTCAGACCGTTACCGTAGACCACACCACTTTTTTTTTGTTCGGCCTTATCTTTACATCTACCATGCGTACAATGTATTCTATATCTTTAGATGACTGATTGATACCGAATGCATTTTTTTCACGTTAACATTGTTCATGTCTATGTTTTGATTTACGGCATTCAATGCAGTATATGCCTAAACGACAGTGATATTTTGCAATTAACACAGCCAAAAACATTTGATTTCTTATCAGAATATCAGGACCTTACTATTTTAGAAGCTACAACAATCATCAACCCAGCATTATTTGTGTAGCGAATGAGTTGGTCTTTACGAAGCACAAAATATTATTTTCCCTAAAAAATGCAACTGTCCAATTAATACTTGGCTTTTGCCCATACTTGCGAAAAAGCTTTTCTTATTGTTCCGATTTTTAGCATTTTCGCAAATTGCGAAAAAGCCTTTCTTTTTGCTCTGATTTTTTTCTTCTTTGTTCTTTTTGTTCCTTTTTCCTGCTCTTCACTTTCGGCATTCGTCTTTATTATACGTCTCTCAAGTTTACCACAGGCATATAGTCCCTATAGCAAAGATGTGTCCCGAAGACTGAAGTCATGATGACGTCATGGGTCACGTGACGTCACGTTAAGAATTTCTAGATTTAATCTTTGAAAAACACTATAAAATCATCCGTGACATACCTGAACTTGACTTTTGGGGAATTGATACAAGTATGTAGGATCTTTATTTTATCTCTTATAAGCCACATATCGCGACCCTTCCTTCCAGTCCAAACTGGAAGTGCCTTAAAATTTAAAGTTGGAAAAAGAGGTGAACTTGTTTTCAACGATGTTAGTTTCTGACTAGGTTGTACTTCACCAAAGAAATGCCGGCGACGTCAAACATGCCGCCCTCTTGCGGCAGGTGGAAAAATGTTTAAAATGAATTATTAGTTGATGTGTGTGGCGAAGTTTGCTTAGATAACTTTATAATTGATGTATGTAGTCAGCTTCATGCAAAAAAAATGGAGGGGAGAAAGATTCATGACGTCACCAGACCGGAAGTTAAAATGAAAAGACCTTTAATTTAAACCTTACATAATTGCTGAAATATAAACCGCGAAAGATTTAATCCAGATTTTCGCTTCAATAGCACAGTTAACATAGCTCTCGAGCTTTCTGGTATTGACGTCATGAGGACGTTAACAAGAATCAGATTACAAGCAACCAAAGATTTCTAGATTGAATCTTTGAAAGTCAATATAAAATCAACTGTGAGAAATCTGATTTGGATATTATTTACAGGAAGTTTTAGAATAATGCAGAGTCTGTAGTTTTTGATATATATAATGTGCAAAATCACGTGACCCTTTCTCCCAGTTGAAACCGAAAGTGTCTTGTAATTGAAATTGGTAAAAGATGTGAACTTGCTTTGACCGTTTTGCGTTCAACTGGAAATGTCAAGTCGCCGTTGGGTCATGTGACGTCATAATGTCATCATGATGTAGTTAGGGGATCATCTGACGTCATGTGTCATCATGAGTCCTGTGACGTCGTCATGATGTCATGGGTCATGTAACGTCATCTTATCTGTGCATTTTCTAAGGACCCAAAAAATGCAAGACCTATTGGTTTGAAACTTGGCATGAACATAGACAGGGATGTGATGCAGGTTAAAATTGAGGTGATGTCATGA
Source organism: Strongylocentrotus purpuratus (assembly GCF_000002235.5). Classification (NCBI taxonomy): domain Eukaryota; kingdom Metazoa; phylum Echinodermata; class Echinoidea; order Camarodonta; family Strongylocentrotidae; genus Strongylocentrotus; species Strongylocentrotus purpuratus. Next base: position 8,279 of record NW_022144789.1, on the reverse strand, counting down.
TTACGTCTTCATGGGTAATGTAAAGTCTCTTCAAAATGTATACGTCTAGAGAACTGCAAGGTTTACCAAGCAGCAAATCAGTCATGAAACTTTGTACTTGTATTAAATTCATCATTTGCCTGACTGCACATGGACAAAATAAGCATTAACTCACACAAAACTCATTTCGCGGAAATGAGTTCTGCTCCGTTTGTTCGCACTTTTTTTCTGGCGTTCATCTTTGGCACGCATTCTTCAAAATTACCAAAGGCATTACAGTCCCTATATCAAGGATATGTCCGAAGACCTCACCTTCATGGGTCACGCGACGTCTCGTTAAAGATTTCTGGATTTAATCTTTGAAACTCAATATAAAATCTACCGTGAGAGACCTGGACATGACCTTCGCGAGAATTGATAGAATAATCCAGGATCTTCATTTTATCCCCTGAGCTAAATCACGTGACTCTTCTTTCCGGTCCAACCCGGAAATACCTATAATTTAAAATTGAAAAAAAGAAAGAAAGATGTGAACCTGCTTTCAACGATGTTAGTATCTGGGGGTCTCTGGCTAGGTTTCACTCCACAAACAAAATACCGGTGACGTCATAACATAAAAGAGCGCCCTCTAGCGGCAGGTTGAACAATGTGTGAATAAATAATCAGTTGATGTGTTTGGCGAAATTTGCTGAAATCACTTTGTATTTGATGTATAAAATCAGCTTCATGCTAAGAAAAAGTTGAGGCGGAAAAAGATTGATGACGTCAGACCAGAGATTAAAAAAGACCTTTAAACTTTAAACAAATGCTGAACAATCAACTTTAAATAGCACAGTCACATAACTCTCAAGCTTACTGGTAATGACGTCACGATGACGTCAACAAGTATCTGATGACAAGCAACCAAAGATTTTTAGATTTAATCTTTGGAATCAATATATATATAATCAATTGTGAGTGCTCTGATTTTGCTTTTTACGGAATGGATAAAATATCTATTGTCTTCATTTTTGATATGCATGCAACATCACGTGACCCTTCCTTCTGGTTCAAACCGGAAGTGCCTTATAATTTGAAATTGGTAAAAGCTGGAAATTGCCTTCAATGATGTAAGTCTGCGGCAAGGGTGGGTTTTTCAAAAATTGACTAGTGACGTCATGCATTATTCGAGGGCGCTATGGCGGCAGGTGATCACGGGTCTTGTGACGTAGTCTAAAAGGTGATTTTTTTAAAAATATATCTACAGAACCATAAGTCCAATTGGGTTGAAACGTTGTACACACATAGTCAGGGACGTGTTATTGTTTAAAAAATATGTTCCGTTCATCAAACAGACATAAGACCTCTAGTTTTTTTCTTCTTTTTCTTCTTTTTTTAGTTATTTTGCAAATCCCATACACTTTGTACACATTTTCCGGCCGTCACTTCTGGCATTAATATTTTTCATACATTCTTCAAAGTAACAATAGGCATAGTGCGAATTTGTGTCCCGCAGAGTGACGTCATGATTACGTCATCATGTGTCATGAGACGTCAGCTGAAAAGTGCATATTTTAAAGTCCTATATCTAGAAAACTTTAAGTCCGATTGGGTTGAAATTCGTTATGTACTCAGACCAGGATGTGTTTATAGGTAAAACAATGAGGTAACGTCGTCATGACGTCATCGTGTGATTTTATATAGATTTTTGAAGTTTTAAAGATTGCCAAATGCCAAATCCGAAATTCTTTTTGTATTGGGTGTGTTATATGTGTTACGTATATGCACAACATTTTGAAAAATGTCTGACGTCACGATGACGTCATCAAAATGCGATTTTTCAAAACACAGATATAGGTAAGTCCGATTGTCTTGAAATCTGGTCCGTAGGTAAACACTGCTTCTAATATGCAAATCCCAAGGTGACGTCTTCATGACGTCATTCGTTACTAGTTGATTTTGTTCCTTTTTAAATATTTAAAATTTTATTCCGCTTACAAAATTTTACACTTTCGTTCATCCGATTGACTTCAAACTTAGTACAAGCCAAGACCACAGTGTACAATATGCATTGACAAGTGTTGTTACGATGACGTCATCGCGGGGCATTTGACGTAATCATGAAAGTACATTTTTTTCAAAATCTCGTTTTGACAAAAACTAACTGTCTGATTTGGTCAAAATTGGGGAGATTTACCCAAAGTCATGATAAACATGACTTTTTCAATGTGATTTGTTATCACATTGAACTATTCGGCCTATTCGGCTGCTGTATTGGGATGCTTCAGTATAATTCCTTCTGACAGTAATGCACACTTTGGAAAGTAAATTCTGAGACATGACGAAGAACCCTAAACACTGTCAACAGCAAAAATATGATGACACTTAAACTGAATAGAACATTGTTCCTTTTTAAAATCCAAACATTTGAACAATTGATACTTTTATACTTTGTGAACATAAAAAGAGCGTTTCTGAAACATAATCCGAAAAAAGGTCAAATGTCACTGACGATTTTAAATGCAGACTCTTGCTTAATTGAGTATGGTAAGAATTGAATGACTTCTGCTCACTTTAACCGTGCCTTTTTGGACAAACGTTATTGTATTATGAACTTCACTATGAATAATGAGATATTTTTTGATACACATATAAGGGTTGGATGGATAGTCGTCAAAACGTGGTGGGAAGTAGATAATGCTATTAGAATGTATAATCCGCAGTGACGCTATAATGACGTAATCGGTAATTTTTTTTTTTAAATGTTCATATTTTTTTTTTTAAATATGTTAAAACAAAAGCCTAAGAGCCCAGTGTTCTGTACACCGAACGGACATATAGACCTCTATTTTTTTTCTCCGTCAAACATGCCCCTGTTAAATTATCGACCCTATCGGTCGATCATGACGATGTCGGTCGATTGCGCTGCCACCAGTCTAACATCTTTTCTTTCTTATTCACGGCTCTGGAAGATTTAAAGGTACTAAGTAAAGTCTGAGATATCCTGCAGAATCGACCAATCGCGCAACGCAATCCACCGATTGCGCAGATCGACCGATTGCGGCCAACAGCCCAACCAAAAGACTGTTTTACAGGATGATCTAGCGTCCGCGTATACATGGGTCCCTTAATCACTTTGAGGATGAAACAGTAAATGAAGTTTTGCCTGGGACACATTCTTGCCAACTCTAAGCCCATCTCGTTTTACTCGGGTTTGTATTTCAGTTTCAGACTTGGAACCAATTCTGGACCTACCCTTCGGCCAAATGAGTGACGTCACTCCGTGCGAGAATAACCAAGTGGTGGATAGCGAGGCTTATCAAGTGGTGGGGACTGCTCAAATGGTTCCCGGCCCAGACTAGTGGAACAACCATGCGCAGTGCACGCACCACTTGGGTCCTACTTAGATCTCGGAGACTTTGCAGGGAGTTGTGTCTCAGACCCTGGACTGTGTGAGTCTGAAAGTGTGACCTGGTCCATTTGGTTGAAAATCGACACGCTGGTGTCTGTGAACAAAAAACAACTGGTATTACTTGAGCTCTGGGGGACAGACTGGTCAGGCCAGAGGAATAGCTTTCGCGTATAAAGAAGGTACCAACACTCAGAGATTCTTGATCACGGCAAGCTCCGAACAATTTAGAGTCCTTCGTTGGTATGACAAAAGTAAGATACCGCTTGACGAGTGGTTCCACCTCGCATTCACTGCAGACTTGTCAGACACGCGGGGCACAGACTTGCAAGTATTCGTCAATGGGGAGATGGTCAATGCGGACGTGACGGAGAACCAATCTATAACTCAATCGGACGGGTGCACTCATCTTTACATCGGCATGTCAAATACATGTCCTGGCACATACTCTGTTGACACCTTCGGTGGCTCTGCGGCATACAGCAATCTGGTTGTGTTTGACGGTCTTCTGAGCTCACAACAGATAGCAAACCTGTACCAGTGTGGATCTATAGGTACGTATACCTTTTAATACCTGAAATTGATACATTTGTGGAATTTAATAAAATATTACCGGGAAATGTATCCGATGTGCAATTTCTGTCGACAAACAAAATCAAGGTTAGCCTTCTTGTGAAATATGTTGTGATAAGTTGTTGTTGTTTGTTATTGTTGCTGTTGGTGCTGATGTTGGGTGGTTGTGTTGTTGCTGTTATTGTTGTTGTTATCACTGTTGTTGTTGTTGTTGTTGTTGTTGTTGTTGTTGCTTTTGCTGATGTTACTTTTGCTGTTGTGGTTGTTTTTGTGGTCGCTTTTTTTGGTGGCTTTGTGGTCGTGGTGGTTGTGTGGTAGTGGTGGTGGGGGTAGTTGTAATCATTATGGTGCTGGTTGATGTGGCTGCTGCAGTTGCTTTTGTGGTGGTTATTGTTGTTGTGGTTATTGTGTTTGCTGTGGGTTGGTGTTGTTTGCACTTCATGAGTTTCGTATTTTCCTTGTTTTATCTTTGTGTAGATTGGCGCCCTAGGATCATCAACTTCACAATGGCCCACTACGACATCACTGACAGCTCAATCCGTTTTAACTGCACGGCCGACGGTGACGTCATCACCTGGATTTACTCCACGAAAACAACCCCAACAACATGAGTTGGGAGAATTTGGCAACCACAGCGGGAGCCGGCTACACAATTCAAGCAGTGAATGCTTCTAGATGCGTCATTCACTCGACTCTTGTGATTTACCGCAACCACGGTTTGCCGCTTGAGGGCGCTCTAGTGGCCTGCACGACCCATTCGTATCGTCTACGTTACAAGGCGTCTATGTTCATCTATCAAGGTATTCCACATAATGAGCTTTACGGACAACTTTTTCAGTAATTCATTTTCAGTAAGCATCAAGTCGCCTACAAGCATTCTGTTTCTTAAATAATTCAGATTGACAAACTGTTAAATGTGGAAAACCCGGTGAAAAAATTAGCATTTCCTATTGATATGCGTTATGCACAATTTGTTTTAGGACCGAAAGTTCTAAGAAGGTCTGGTAATTTCAGACTCACTTTTGAACGGTTGGTTTGATGGTATTTCATAAAGAAAGCCAAATACCTAGATTTTTACTGTGTTAACACGTCGTATTTTTTTGTTGTGTTTTCTCCTGATTCATGTTTTCATATTGCTTTTAGCTCTTGTTGTTTTTCGTCACATTTCGTAATTTTAACTGTAATTTTTTTTTTAAGAAATGTTGTTACATTTGAAAAAGGGCCGAAGAATTTCACGATGCCAAACTTCAAATCGTATCTCAAACATTGACAAAGGTCATTGAGCCTCACATCAACAATTATTCTGTGAATACGTAGTCTGGTCCCAAAAGATTCTGACTATTTCTGATGAATCTTAGGTAAGGTAACCGCTACACTATATGTCATGGCACGTGACCAAAATGGGAGGAATGCCTCCCGTTTCCGAAAATGTCCGAAGTTTGCCGAATGCGTTCTGTCGACAACCTCGGATAGCGCCTGTTTTTTCGGGTATAAAATATGTTTTATTCACCTGCCATGCTTAAAAAAAGTACTTGCATTTAGAAAACTTGAAATTCAATACGACTTTCTGTATTAGTATGCACTCGGATCGTACGAGGGGCAAGCTGTGCGGCGCAGCGTCATGTAATTTTTGAATCTGACGACGGTTACAAAACTCGGCGTCGTCTTTATTTCGGCTTCTTCTTCTATTTGGGTCCCTAACTTTGAAGATTCGAGCTCAAAATTAGTCAAATGTTTTCTTTCAGAAATATCAAACTGTATGACATATGAAGCAAGTTGGGTTTTTTATATGAACATTAAAGTTGGTTCACGTAAATGTTTCATACAGGGTGGTTAAAAAAAAGGACACCCAGTTTTGACAGTAATTTTCACCTACTTAATGAATTATTTTAAATATTTTTTCACGTAGAAGTAAAGTATAGGCCTTTAACCATGCATGGTGACAAAAGCTTAGTAAAAGTCGGAAAAAATAGTGATATTATGCTAATTTGAATACAAGTCACCAAATTCAGTCGTGTCCACGGTTATTCTATGTAAATTGGACGTTTTCGTAGTTCATAAAAATTGAAAAAACCTTCCCACCAAAATATATTTTGCCCTGGTAACTTTGATTGAAGCTGTCCAATTATTCATGCCAGTGTTAAGATCATCTACTCAATGAGCTGTCGGCTAAGTGTATTGTTGCATAACATTAAATAACATAACAATCAAATGTCATGCCCTTTCAAATATAGCTCCGATAACTGAGCTCCGTCCAGCGAAGGGAATGTAAACCTCCGTGGACAAACAAGTTTCGCACATGAATGTTCAAATTAGTATAGCTCAAAGACAAAATGTGCAAATGCAACGATTTGTTTTGTCACATTTGCTTAAAGGGCAGTATTTAATAGTTACTAATTGACAGTCAAAAATATTTTTAAAAAATAGGTGAAATTGCTGTCAAATGTGGGTGTCTTTTTTAAAAAACCACCCTGTATAAGTGTCCTCTGCATTTTTTTTTATATTATTTTAATATGAAAGGACTTGGTGAGCAGGTAACCAAAAGAGAACTTTTTTGGGGAGGGGGGGGGGGATTTTTTTAGCCGGTTTTTAACTTACTTAAAAAAAATCACCCAGCCAGAATGCAAAATTATATCACAAAATCAACTATATCATTACAAACTATCATCCTTGCCCTTACTTGAGAACTAGATTTTCGCCATCAAAAAAATTTCTGCTTGACCGGTAAGAGTAATTCACAAGCCTACACTCACTCTTATTATTTGAAAAAGGTGCCAGATTCAAGTATTCTTGTTTGTGTATTATTACTTCATACCGAAGGAAACCCTCAAATTCCACTGTTCATATTTTTGAGGCAAGTGACCATTTTTGATGCAGTACTGCCTAATTAGGATATAATCCCCCAAGCTTTTCTCCCCAGATATTGAAAGACCAATGTTGGCTCTCATTATATCCTGAAGGAAAATATTCTGAGACTCCTGGCAAGTTGACCTTTTGAGGGACAAAATTAGGGTAACAATTACAATTTTGCAAGTTCTAAGAACATGCTTTAACGCATGTTCTAGAAATAGCATAAGGGTGACATTTACAACATTTATTTTTGTTCTCAAGTAAGGGCAAGGATGATACTTTGTAATGATATAGTTGAATTTATGATATGATTTGCATTATGGATGGGTGATTTTTTTAAAATAAGTAAAAAATACAAAGTTTTTGAGGCCCCAAAACTGGCTAAAATGCCCAAAACACAAACTAGCTTGTTACCATGGCAACGGGCCACTTGTTCATTAAGTCCTTTCATATTAAAAAAAAAAATGCCTAGGACACTTATATAAAATATTTACGTGGACCCACATTAAAAGCTGTTAATGATAAAGCCAAACCGTTAACGAAGCCAAGCTTTGAAAAAGGGCCATCATGTGTATTTTCAGCCCACTGGCGGTTACCTGACCTACAATTTAGACGTCAGGGTGTCAGGAAATTGTCAGGTCAGGAACCAGACTAGTGAATACGCCGTAGGCGTGGTTACGTCATACGCCACAGAGGTCACGCGTTGCCGAGGTCACGCGTTCCACACAAACCCTGGCCTTACGTATAGCGATAGCAAGGGGCCCATTTTCATCAAATTTTTCATCCGTTTGGAAGTAAAAATAACGGCATCTGTCACATTCTAAGTGATGAATACAGTCAGCTACGAAGCACTGTGCCATTTCACAGTCTTATTATGTTTTTAATGTGTCTGGGATATCTCGACTAGAAAATGTTAACCTAAACCGCCCAATTAAAATGGCGGACGAGATATTGTGTGGAACGGTCCCTATTGGAGACGACTCCGCGTGAATTATTCATGTAAATTTGAAAAACCCAGAAACCCAAATAGTGTCAAATTTTTAACAATTCAATTTGCATTTTTTAAATTATATTTTTATTTGAAGCAAACAAGTGAATATCGGAACAAGCGACCATGTTCTATCGGTAAGTTGTGATTTCCATGTTTGTACTCTAACATCGACAGAATGATCATCGTTGTTTTGTAAATTACTAAAGGGATGCCGCGCTTCGCGCGGCACCCGCTAGCAGGATGGAGTCATATACTAATGTTTACTGTAACCTCAGTGGCATGGTGTTGACCCAAGTGCGCGTGGTAATTCCTTAGTGAATCAAATTTTATCCCGTTTCTCATCATCAAGTTGTGTTTTACCAATACGTTTCGCGTATGATCTTTTTGATTTTTTGTGAGAGAAATGTGTTATTTTCGGGATCGGTTGATTCAATATTGATTTTCCTCCTTCCTTCCCTTTATTGATGTGGGTATGGTCCGCTACACATGCAGCGATTT
>NW_022144788.1:0-17951 GCF_000002235.5 Strongylocentrotus purpuratus | reverse complement strand
AAGAAAGAAAACACCAAGCGAATTACAAAGCTCCCCCCGTCCATCATGGGAAGCTACCCTCAAGTCACATGGGCAGAGATGGAGATGGAAAACCTTCCATCGCCTGACACATGCCCTCCCTGGTCTCTAGCCTGTCTCCACTGGCTGGTGAATTATGAAGGCAGTAAGTGATATGTTTTGACATCACATCTCATCATTGTACCAGGAGTGTCAATAAACTTCACCAGGGCGTTCAAACACACCAGGCCCAGACCCAAAACCACAGGCCCCAGGCCACACAGGGGAGCGAGTTTGTTCAGAGGAAGTGATAGTTGGTATAATATATTGGTTGTAAATTCGACAGGGCTGAAAATTAACTCGGCTGACCCTTTGCTACCACGCAATGTCTTACAAAGTATCATTTCTTGCAGATAAATTTCTTCAGGCAATGTTTGGTAAATTTCCCTTTTTTTTTCTAGTAAAATGTTACCAGCCTGCGAAGGCATCAGTTCAAATGGGAAGTATAGCATTTCTGGCAGTGGCAAATTGTATTGGAGGTTACAATCCAACAACTACAAAACAAAGGATAAGGAAATGTGTAAACTTTTAAACAAATTAATCTGCCAATTTTTTTGATTCAGTAAGTAAATTGGAAAGAGTCCATAAAATGTTTCAATATCAAATAAAAACAATTGGAACTTCTTGACTGTTTAAATTAATTTTAAAAGATCTTTTCAAAATCAACTCTCTTTAAATCATGTTTCAGAATCTTGCAAGAAATGTTACAGACCCTCCCCCTTCCCATTTTTTTTTGCCCGGAACTGCAGAGAGATTTGATTTGATAATGTTACAATTGGCCTCTTGAGACACCCTCTTGAGACAAGTGGAACACAAAAATGGGTCAGAAGACTCCAGAAGTTGAAGTTGTCGGAATGGCACATCTCCCAACTGTCCATTAGAGCATCTTGGGACTCTGACTCTCGGTATCTGAAGAGTCATTCAGGGAACTTGAACTCAAAATCTTACAAAGGATAATGGATTGATTGTCTCTGTCAGTGAACTGACATCCGTCATGTTTCTTAGTCATGCGTACCTGGAAATGTTGCCATGGGAAATGTTTCCATGTTTAGATCTGTCAGCGTGATCAATTCAGGTGGACAAATGAGCGCTCATTTGCGGACAAATGAGGGCCACAGGTTCAGCTGGCATGCCATCAAACTCAATAGGCAGTGATGCATTATACTGAAGGTTTCAAAATTGTACCAAAGTACAGTGTAATAGAACCCTCGGAGGAGGAAAGTTAAGACTAGTTTTTCAACAACATTCCAAGGCCCATTTTGCAGCATTGTCAAACAGCAAATCTAGCATTACCAATTTAACTCAAATCTCTTTAAAAACATTTTACTTAAAAATTCAGCTTACCCAACTTCTACCCCCCAAAAAATAACATTCCGGGAGAAAAGTTCCATAAGCTGCATTTTCAAAGTTTTTATGACAAGTTCTCAAATTTAAGAATATTTCCTAAGCAATGTAATAAGCCGAAAACTATGTCTGACTTACCAGTGAAAACCTAATATTTACCTTGCTCTAAATCACATTATTTTGTTTAGTCTGTTTAATGACGTTTTTATCTGCTGACCTATAAAACAAATATATCATTCGATATTTTTCTGAGGTCCTCAAAATGTGACATTTGAATGAACTTTGCTGATAGTTTTTGGAGGGGAGTCTATTGGAACTGCTTGGGGTCCTTTATTGAGTGTGTTGTAATAATGATTGACAAGCACACAGAGACACCTGTGGTATATAAGGGGTATGATCACGGGAATCTATTATCAATCTCACTGCTCGCGTGCTAACTGGGTGGTAATTGCTTCTGACACTTTTTGATCTGCGGATGGTTTTGAAACCAGGATTTAATGCCTTGGGCGAAAACATTTATTAAAAACCGCATTTTTTTTTGTTCAATGCTGAAAACCCTGGAAGACACTTCCTGGGGTAGTGAGGGGTCAGTAGAATTATTTTATGAAAAAAAAAAATTAAGTTCAAACTAATTAAATGATTTCTGACAATAGAACACCTGTATAAATACGGACAATTGGTGAAGTGGAAAACAGCGATGAAACCTGATACTACTGAAGTCGTGCTGCTGGATTTAGGACAAGTACAAGCTGGGATGTAAGGTGAATGAGCCATACATGGCTTGAGTAAAACCATTAAGGAATTTCATTCCCTTTTTTTCAGAAGGCAAGTCCCAAATGTGCACTCTTAAATACATCTACTGAAAAAAACCCAACAATTTCTCTCAAACTTAAGCTGCACCACACTTGTCCTACAGGTGTGCGAGTTGACACCCCAAGGGGCAAGGGTAGGGGCATTATTGTCCACATTGGACAGTTGACAAAACATGTCGGTTAATTTTCAGGTTTACACAAATGTGCTTGAGAATTGGTCAGGAATTTCAGGGATCGGGTGAGTGCTTTATGGGCAGGCTGGTTTTAACCAGACAGAGGCAGATCTGAAAATACTTTTGCTGAGAAAAGAAAAAGAAAATGCTGCCACCAAAAACCTATATGCAAGACGTAATTTATAACAAAGGTAGCGAAGATAATTTAAACTGGAGCAATTCGGTGTAACCATCTATACCCAAAAGCACATGAAATTCCATTCAGATTACACTTGAAAACTGATACCCAACTCTGAACCTACATCACAATATCCATTGAAAAAAATCTGAAAATCTGCTTAACTTCTTATTGGCAGCTAAGCTTGAGTCTCATTATATACAATGTCTGGGCACTGCCGGCGAATCAGCGATTAGAAACACGATACATTTAAACCATTTGCCTGGGCCATGTTGCCTGATGAATGGGTAATCTTGGAGAGCATTTCGATGTACATCCATCCACATTGATACTTTTTTTGGTACAATCTGTAGCTGTTTTCCTATCAGTTTCTGCTGGACCAAAAGGACTGGGCCAACTTGCTATCCTCTAACTATAGGGTCCTTACTGGTATTCCCGAATTGATACTGTCAGGTCCAGCTCTACTTAGCCAAGCTTAATCTTGTTTATTTATTTATTGTTGGGAAAAACTATTCAACTAATATATTGTGATGGGTATTACAGCAGGCATACCTTGTTTTTTTTGTCGAGATATTAGAATATACTCATTCATATCCCATTCCAATTCTGAACGGAGCTGAACTTTTACCCTTTGTTGGCACCAAGGTACAGCTGTCCAGTGAAAGGAAAATCCCCAAGCACAAGCAACTAAACCTTCAGGGGGAACTCAAATGAATATGATCCATAAATAACCCAGGTTAAAGCTGGAAAAATGCTTCCGAATTCTCCGGGCATTATGGAAAAATTGGCTCTACTACTCATGGGACTACTAGTGAGAAAATTGCAGGAAGCAATGTGATCAGAGAGATCATATTTTATGTGCACTGCTGACAAGTGTACATAACATTAAAAGTAATTTTCGGTTGAACTAAGAAATTTAGTGAATTCTGAATATTAGTGATTGGGGCTTCTAAAAATGGTGACAGAAAGTTTTGCAAGTGTTCAAAATCTCAAAATGAAACAATGTGCATCATTTCTACATACAGTGAGATGACTAAAATATACAGCTAAAAGTAATTGGTCAAAGGTACTGTAAGTTGTTAACAAAATTTCATACATTCTTGTTCTGTAGTTGTGGGGACATACCGGTACACTCGTCTGTACGAGGAATTTGTGGGGACAGAAAGGCCGTGGGGACAGCAAAAAGTCCCCATAACTTTGTCCTAATTTTTTGCCTTACAATAAAACCCTCCCGTAGGCCTACCCAGCAGGCGAAGATAAAGGACTGACCCGAGAAATATAAGATGGTTGGTCACATTAAGCTCGCTCTTGTAAGAGGTAACAATACCTTGCTATAATCCAAATCTCTGGAAGAAATATGATCCCTTAAATTTTTACACATTTCAAACAAAGCTATTCCGGGCACAATGCTCCAAGAAACATCATTATTGCAACAAAGAACCTGATTACTCCGAGAATTTTTCATTTCGAAGCAAACAATAAATCCAATTTCTCTAATGGCCCTGAATCAACCTAAGTTTACAATATGACCTTCCCATAGTTTATTTACAATTCATACAAAGAAATAAAAGAAGTTTGTAATTTGAATTTTGATGGGCATGATATAAACACCACTAGCAGCGGCTCCATGCTGTCTGAGGTCGGACTCAAACTTTTCTTTCTATATCAGACAAAAAGTGCAACTCCTTCAGCCACAAGTGACTGAAAACAAGATTGCGTTTCCTAAAGATTAGACAAGTCTGTGAAAAATTTATGCCACAATTTTATAGAAGATTAAGAAATGAAGTGATTGTACAAAGAAAAACATTTGTAAGGATCATTTTTTTTGAAACCAGACTTACATGTATGTTCTTTACAGAAACAAGAGTATGTGGTTCACAAGACGGAAGAATATAATGCCATGTTAAGCACGCTTTGAACACTCAAATTATCCCCCTAAAAGGGTACGAAACAATATTTTTCTAAGACTTAGTTAAACAGTAGGCCTATTTGATAATTTTAAAGCACAACTTTCAAGGACGGATACTTTAAACGCCTCATTTCAGCCTACAAATGAGGAATCCTAATCATGGAGGAATCACACATCAGAAGGTGCCATGGGTGATTGGCCTCAGCTAACTGGGTCACTAGACCCTTAGGCTGCACCCTTCCGATCCATATTAAGGCAATCCTGAATAGAAACAGCCCAGTCAAATCAGTCAAAGAATACTGGAGCCTAAACATGAACCCTGCCAATGACCAAAGTGCACACATGTGGGAAACAGGAGGGCCTGTTAAGACTGGATGGCGTCTAGATATTAATTGTACAAGACGTTTTTGTTATGATGTTCTTTAAAAATAACTTTACGTGGAATCAGATTAGAACCAACCTAGGGTTTCAACTAATCTGCAGGTTTTAATTGGAAATGATGCCAAATGCAACAGCTCTGTGAAGATAACACATAAAATACTAGAATTTAGGTTCTATTTTGACATACATGTAGAGGCATTCTTTACAAATATTAATCCTATGTTGCGAATTCACCTCTGCAAAATATTTCTTTGACATTTCACAGAGTTTCAGTGTCATTTTGCCATTACTGATCAATAACCGAAGTCAAATTAAATATATATCAGGAAAAGAAAATAAATCAACCAGACTTTGTAGACCGCCGTCAAAACCTTTTTACGACATGAGCGAGAGCTCCAAGCGATGTTAAAGAACAAATTAAAAATGTGTTTATATCGGAGAATTCAAGCAAATTCCAGACGCTGTTTTATCATCTTGGAATGCTAGCGATGGCAGGCACAGATGTGTGGCATATATTTCAAGTATTCTGCACTTGACTGATAGCTTATTTGGCAGGGGGAAAATGCTTGCCGTTTTGAACAAATACGGTTACTGGGAGTGGGCAAGGTTTGATTAAGAATTTCACAGATTAGATTCATGAAAATTGTTTCTTGATCTCTTTTTCTTTTGTACAATCGGTTGAAAATTATACATTTGACAGGTGTTGGTCTGGTCGTTCTACATGTTGCTCCCAAACAGGTCTACACCTTAATTACAGACATACAGTGTACCTGATGAATGTTACATAGAACATTTTTTTTTTAATTCAGTCTCGTCAAAATTACTTAAAAAGGCAACATTACTGCAGTCATGCACAAGCCTTTTTTTTAAAAACAGAAATTTCAAGTTCAGGAATTTCTGTTGAAACTGAACACACACAAGCCCCGACAAAGAAAATAAACCAACACGGTTGTGTAAATGTGGGGTGGAAAGGAGAAACACAGGGCCAGGAAAAAAGGAAGACTATGAACACACATACAGATGGATGCTGTTCTTTAACCAAAAGCGATGGGTATAAAGTTTTCGGCCGCAAATCAATCTGGGGGATAAATCATCTGCTGTTTTACCTAAACACACTACAAAGCCGATGACAGCCAGAATAAACCATGTCGACCCTCTGAGGGAATTTTATTTGCCCTATATATGGACTATTGAATAAATAATTCTAGGCTCAGGCAGCCGCGGGTCAGTCCTGGTTAATACGAGCATTTCCAATCAGAGAACAAGCTGTAAACCTGCATGCCAAAAACGGCCTGCTCTGTGTCCTGGCTCTGTGGGAAGTGTGAACGGTGGACTTGCCCATGTCCACACAAGTTTCCCCGCTCTGGAAACAGGTTTAGGGCAATTCGGGATATGGTTATTTGTCGCAAAATGAAAAGCAACACTCAAGGAAATCATGATAAAAAATTTGGGTTGAAAGAGCATTCACAGTGCGAGTAAAATTAGTTTTTTCTCTGATTTTTCTTAACTAGGCCCTATGTGAAAAACAAAGGAATGCCCACAGTAGTAGTGAAGGTAAAACATGTGTGAGTTTTTGTGGGCAAGCCATTACCAGGTTATGGGGAAGTTTTTTATTATTAGGCAAATTAGGACCGAGTTTTTGCTGTCCCCATAATATCTTTGGTCCCATAGTACCATAGGACAACTCGTGTGTAGTCCCCATAGTTTCGGCACAAGTATGTGTGTGTATGGGATGTGTAGTAATGCTTTAGTTCCATGAATTGTTAACAACTACACATTGTTTGGAACAGTCTTAAATTTTTTATGATTTGCATGGATCTTAAGTTTGCAGCATGCTTTGGAAAGGAAACAATTTGTAACTTGGCAAGCCTCATGCAAGCTTGCTTTCTATTCTAAGCTTTGCCAACTCTACTGGCCTCTGTTATATTTTTCATTGCTATAATTTCATTTTGCCGTAAAGACGAAATATAAGTTGTGAAATTAATGAATGAAAAAAATGTAGTATGAGAGTAGTTTTATTGGTTTTTGGAATTCGTTTCATTGCTTTCGTGCAGCCGACATGTGAGGGTGAATAGTGAGTCAAAAAGGCATTTGCATTTGCCTCGACCAAATTATGAGATGTTATGGCGCTGCTGTTCATCAGACAAAAGGGAGATAAGCCAACTCCTTTTGCCAAATCTTACTCCAGCCCAGCACCTGTAAGTCATTTTAACCCTTTAATTCACCTGTTGTAGATCCAGCGTTATCGTAACCCAGTGGTAATGCTTCCCATTGGCTAAGGTAGGGCTCTGCCACCAGGAGTTGGTCCCATCAATGGCGTTGTAGATCCAATGCCTCTGTGTGGGATCCTGGCTGTACACGTCACAGAGCTGGCACTGGGCGTGGTCTGGTTCCATCTGCATCTCGCCCATGGGGACGTGTTCCACCAGCCGGCAGTACATCTCGGGTTGTCTCTCGCCGCAGGTGGCATTGGTGGTGATGCGGGCCCTGGTGGCAAGGTTGAAGATGTGTGGGAAGAGACCTGAGGAAGAAAGGAAAAAGTCCTTGTTATAATATTGTGCACCTTAATGGATTCGAACCATGCCCAAGTGATGCTGAAATGCAGTACAACCATTATCTCGGGTTGTCTTTCCTGCAGGTGGCATTGGTGGTGATACGGGCTCTTTAAGGAAAGAAAAGAATAAGTCCCTCCTTAGCAGTTGCACCATACAGTGGGATTCGAACCCATGCTCTTCTAATGCAGAAATCTGACCACTATTTTTGGTTCGCTTTCACAAAGGTACATTAGCGTTGGTGGTGATGCGAGTCCTAGTGGAAAGGCTGAAGATGTGTGGGAAGAGAACTAAAAAAGAATGGTAAAGTCACTCCCATTAGTTTGCACACTGTGGTTGGATTCGAGGCCATGCTCATCTAATGCAAATAACTAAGCACTGAGATTCTCTGTTTAACTGTACATCCCAATACGTTCTCAGTGTGGAAACAGACCTGAGAACCAGGGAAAAGTCCTTCCCTCTAGTTTTGTACACTCTAGTAAGATTAAAATCCATGTTCTTCAAATCAATGCAGAAAATATGACCATTGAGATTGTCTGCACTTTACACTGCATCTATTTGACATTCATAAAAAGGTATACTTCATAAATTTTTAAAAAAAAAACCCAATTTTCAGAAATCACTGACCCGCTGAGAAGGCAAACAATATTCATGAACAAAATCTGTTTCACAGATCTGAGAGTCCCATAATAATATAAATCTCTCAAAACAGATTAATAAAAATGTGTGTTGGGGGGTGGGTGGTATAGCTTGAGCAAACAGATCTCCTAATCCACTCCAGGCTCAAACACAGAACCCATTCATAATTCTCAGCCATAAGAAACCAAACTCTAATCCCTCAGTCAAAGAGTTTCCTTTCAATCAGGTAAACAAATGGACTTGACTCAGACTTTCGGACTCTCTCGGCCCACCATCACTTCTTCCCAGAGGAGATGACTTCAATAGATTAATGGACTAACATCCCCAACTTGACAACTTCCTAGTACAGAAGAGCTCACTTTTGATGCATCATTAAATTTTACAACAGGTTGATAGTCATTCCAACAAGGTTTCATTTAAACCACTGAAACCTTTTAAAAGAGGATTTAATCCATTGAGAGGTGCTTTTTATGTCCAATTGGGACTGTAGTCATCTATTTGATTCTGTGAGTTTTTTTATGGATTTGTTTTGCAGGGTGGTCCTTGGGACGATGTGAGACAGCAGGTTTCACTTTTTTTTATCAGTGCAGATAGCTTTTAGAAAAAAGTTGAGAATAGACCTATCAACTTTTTTTGGGGGGGCAAAATTTAATAACTGAACACTTTCTTTTCTTGTTACAATGTCTGGAACAAAATGTTTTTAAATTCTATCTCTGTTTCTTGTTTTTGTCTGTAAAAAAGTTTGTTCTCTTGACAGGAAAAAACACGAGACAGTGTTCAGTGAGCAAAGTCTTGTGCTGAGGAAGTCTTGTGAGTTATCTTCAAGTCTCTAAAGGGAGGCTTGCCAAGAAATATTTGATCGATTCCTGCTATGTCATCATCATTTTCAGTTTCAATGAAAACAAATTCCACGTTTCCGAAACACATAATAATTGATGACATGTGTGGACCTCTACCTATACTTCAGGAATCAGGACTAACAGTAAATTGTCATGAATACTTTCACGTATAGCCTAAGGGATGTTACAAAATACCGGAAAGTTTTGCTGTTGTGGCAGAATGACTTTGCATGGAATAATCCATAATCCTAAATTTATTAATACGTGTGTGAATGCCAGAGAATGTAGCCTATAAACAATAAGTTATTGATATATACCGGTATCTAAAACGAGCATTTATGTACTAAAGCAGTTTTTTAAAATTTATATCAGGGCTAGATCTTTTTTTAATCCAAAATGGTCTGGATAACTAAATGACTGAGCTTTATTGTCCGAACTTATTACTTTGTGATCTCTCCAAAATCTGAAGAAATCCAGCACCGACATCCTCTCCTTCACTTGAGGGTAGCACTTCTCTAGTTTGACTCAATAGGCCGAGGTAAA
Organism: Strongylocentrotus purpuratus; assembly: GCF_000002235.5. Taxonomy (NCBI): domain Eukaryota; kingdom Metazoa; phylum Echinodermata; class Echinoidea; order Camarodonta; family Strongylocentrotidae; genus Strongylocentrotus; species Strongylocentrotus purpuratus. Next base: position 8,524 of record NW_022144788.1, on the reverse strand, counting down.
TGCACGGTACTTGAACAAGAAACGATCTGGAGACAAGCATTCAGTTCCCTGGGGCTCATTACAGAACATGCCCTCAGCGAAACCTTGCACATTTTTGTTTATAAACTTGGACAATGTTGGTCAGTTCTGAGCAAATCAGGGTGCAATAATTGCAACAGTGAAAATATGAGATGAGTGAAATTACACAGATCATTTTGATTAAGTGTGTTTTCAGCACTTTTTTGGTGGGGAGTGTGGGTGGAATGGGGGTTGGTCAGGTGGGGTTTCAGGGAGGCTAAAAGGGAGAACCTTTAGAATATTTTACCCCAAAATACATACATGTACAAGTTGAAAAATAGATAACTTTGAATTGTTTTGCATTCTTTCTTGAATCCCTTTCTAGAAAAATAAACACAGAATATCAGACACTTCACAACATATTTTACTCACTGGGGAAGTCCTTAGTAAAAGAGGTAACTTTCTTCTTGGGGGGGAGCTGGAGCTGGAGGTTGGATTTGTTCATCTGAGGATTTGCACCAAAAAGAAGTGGATAGTCTTTCGAAGCCAAGCTGTTATCACCTCATTGAAAGCTCCATCTCAGGACACCGAGGTTGGATAAATGTTTGCATTTCCTGGGAATTATTTCCTGCTCTTTCTGAGACTTTAAGACAGCGAAAGTGTCCTATCCACCTAGGGATATTGACTTTACCCCCAAACAAAATCAGGGATAAAGACTTGTGAGAGGTTGGAGTTTTCTTTGTAAATTCTTCCTTGATTTCACTGAATCAATTGTAAATTTCGGTCAGCGAATAATTGCCCTGGGCCATGAGTCACTTTCGGAACCTAGAACTCCAGGAAAAGATGGATTAAGTGTTGCATATATGATTAGTGATGCAAAATGAATACAACTGATTGTTTTAATCATAATCAATTGGTACAATTAACAAGGACCAAACTAAATCCACCAAAGCAAACATAACAAAGTAGTAGCCCATCATTATCTGCAGTTAATGAGATAGGCTATAGTTTCTCAAAATGCATAGTACCTAGTAAAGTTTTGGTGTGGGGGGGGGGGGTTGGTGGTTGGACAGGGGTGGGTGGGTATCATATCAAACTTTGGCAGCATTATGGAGCCAGTTCAAACGCAACCCTTACCCTAATAAAACAATGCGGTTTGTCCCAACCTGCCTTCCGGCCCAATCCAAAACCACAAATAGTTTTGATGTTTATGTCCTGTTCACGAATCAACTTGAACACAAGGAGGTACAACCCCTGTCGTTTGGTTTATTTCCCGTACTTCAACACGTGAAGATCATCAACCCAAGAGCAAACCCTGTGCTCATATTCCCAAACCTTTTAACCATGATGCTACATGTGTAACTGTAATGGGCCAAGGCATGGTCTATGGTCTTGTCTGGGCCTGGGGATGTGTGGTTAACCACATTTGGCGCAGTTTGTTCAGACACATTTAACATTCACGTATTTCTTCACAATCATACATAAATACTACTGATCAATGATTGATGGGATTGGAACATATGACAGGCAGGTTCATCAACTAAACACTGTAATTTTGTTCTCCCTCTGTGGCCCAAGGAATATGTATTCAATCAATCTATAAAAAAAGCCAGCTTCTTGACATACCATACTTTTCCTGGGAATCCTTTCTTTTTTTCTAGACCTTTTAGAAGATAATGCTTTAGATACTTACAAGTACATTTCTACTCAAAATTTCGGTGCAATTTCTGGTAATGTTTTTGAATCTGGTTGCCTGCAAGTTATCTGTATCGTTAAATTATTTTGTCTGAACATGACTCATTCTTTACTCATATGGACAATGAAGATTCTACAACATGAGTAAAATCATTGAGTCAGTAAAACTGATCTGATCTGTTTTATTGTCTTTTCCCGAATATTTTTTTCATGAAATTTGTTTCATGAAGAGATAAAATGGTGCACTTAACCATCCAGGGATGTAGTCGAGTCCACCACAAACTGCAAGTCCATCACAAGCCCTCACAAGTCCCAATTTAAATCACAAGCTATTAAATGAGCTTTGACAAAGGCATTCCTTTCAAGTTTGTTATTGTTCATCCACTGTTCTTGTGACTGGACTTGTGACTGGAATCGTGATTACTTGTGACTGAACTTGAGATGGACTTGTGATGGACTCACATCCCTAAATTTACCATACCCTTTTTTAAGGTCCACCATGGAATATTCAAGACCCACCATCAGACAGAAGTCTCAAATCTAAAGTTTTAAAGAACAGCTTGCTCCAGTCCTAGTTTTGATCATGATGTTCTCTCCCTGTTGGAAGGCCTCGAGAAAAGTAAGCACTTTTGACACTTGGAGATCAGCCAGCAGGGAATTCCTTTTCATTAATAGCATTATGATTCAGTTACAGGGATTTCTATTACTGACGAAAACCACCACTTCCCATGAGGAATGGATTGTCGATTTGGATTGCATGATATCCAGATAGTGAGTCTACCACATGTTCTTATGAAAAAAATAGATTGACAGTAATCACTGTCAATGACAGAGATTTATCTGCATAGTTTGTGAAGACATAATAAACCATAATGGCTGTCTATATAAATTTGTACTATCGGATTTAATGTTTGGGAAAATGAAAAAAAATCTATATAAATACATATAAATGCCTGGGAAGAAATATTAGGCCTATTCAATTTCATGAAAACATGTATACTAACAAGAAGTTGCGGCAACAAGGCAATGAGCTACATTATTTTATTTTACAGTTTTCTAACATAACTAGCTCGATCGGATCTCGGAAACTGCAGGCCAACGAATTCGTGTTCATGCCATGAGTCACGTGATTGTGCATGTAATCTCTGGAAGGAGTAGTATTTTGAGTAAAAGAAAATCAGGTTTTTGACCCCAGTGACCCATGATGACCTTTGATCCAGTTTGGTCATGTGACATGTTGGGGCTGGGCTACTGTAACTTTTGACAAAGTTTGGTTGTAATTGGTCAAAATTTGTAGTTAGCAATAGACAATGTTAACGTTTGTTACTACTAATGGACTAATGGAGAACAGACGATTTATTGAGCTGCTATCCCGCAGCTAATAAGCACAGTTTAGGCCAACCTGAAAATCAGGTTTAAACATTTCCTTTCAGGTACATTCCAACTGTACCGTAATCAAATACTACAACTATTCCCATGCTCTATACTCTCTTTGTGTGGGTTTGCAAGTGTTCCTGAACTTTCAATTGACTTCTGTCACACCTGTTTGTGCTAAATTTAGAACATATATGTGTGCGCCCCGTCAATGAGTGAATTTACCTTTGTAGTGCCGGTTCAAAAAGAAAAAAAGTGTGCACAAATGCAGGTCATCGTACAAAAAAGATATTGTACGACATTATATTCTTCAATATGTTGAATGCAGATATACATGCTAATGTTTGAGCAAAAAATTAAGCAATAACTCACTACAATAACCCCACTCCTCAAAGGTATTTTTGCAGTTACATTTTCACTTTAAATAGGATCACGAGTCCCTTGAAAAATATATCCAGGGCTCTGCAGTCCAAAATCCATCAGAATCAAGCAAAAAAATGAAGTGATGGATTTCAGTGGTAGAAATTGGAGGGGCAGACAAAATATATCAAAAGTTGATGTTGACTCTAATTTTTGGAGAGCACATACACGTATTAGTAAATTTTGCATCTCACAACCATTAAATCCAAGCATGAAAAAAGGGAAACTATGGGGAGTGTTCTTCTATTCAACGACATAACTCATTCCACTCATTCCCATCCACCCTTGGGCTTCGCTGTCTGCACGTATGTTGGTCAATAGGTGACTCCAATGTAAACCCAGAGGGGACACCAATAACATCCATATCTGTCACTGACTGAAATCGAAACCCCTTGAAAATGTTGACTGTTTCATTTGATGGATTCCTTCAAAATATTGCCGAAAGGCAACCAATGAAAACCTGATAGCTCTGTACGGCAGTAGAAGTGCTGTAAATAACTCAGCATTGGTTCATAGTGCATGAACGTTACACACATTTTATAAATTGTCAATAATTCCTATGGTCAAGATTGCACACACATAAATGATGTGCTGAGAGAGAAGTGCAGTTCAAGGAGGGTAAAAAGAATAAGATACACCAATTTTACACTTTTTCTTATTAAACTGTATTTTATTGTGCACTGATATAATTGTGTTGAAAAAGTGGAGGTGCAATCCACAGTCTACAACTTTTTTTTACAGCATCTTCAGAAAATCTTTCTGAAGTTTATTCCCAAACTAACTCTCCGTATCCCTCCTGGGCTCAGCTGACTTGGGATAACAAAAAAAGTGAGAATCAGAGGTTTCTCTACTAATAAAATAATTCCCAGAGTTCAAAGGACTCTTGGGAATGCGCCCAGGAAGACTCAAACTTCAACTCCTTCCCCTGTGTAAATCTGAAGGAAATATCAAAATGTGGACCCACCTGTTTCTAAGACACCCCCTCCAATAAATCATCCATTTATTATATAGATGCAATGGCCCTTTACCTGTACAGCAATAGCCTTGGGGTCATTGCTTTGAGACTGTCACCTGCTTACTCCCTGAGATGTCACTGTATATTTTGTTTTGGGAGAACGTTTATTGTTCCTTCCATCAAATTGCAAACTTTACAAAGTACAGTGTTCTGGTTCAAATACATATCCGGTATAATATTGATTATTTCAGATTGGTAGCTTGTTTACATTCAGCAGTTTGGGAACTCAAACTGGAGATGTTTCTGCATTAACCTGCCAAGTTGGTCTCCCCCAGTCCATTGCAAAGGTTTATATATTTAAATAAAGACTTAGATTAGATCTTCTCAAAAGTACACCAATTTGAAACTGGGAACAGTATATTAAATTATGTCTTCAAGAAATCACTGTTAATGGGTGCAAGTACCTTTGGAATAGTTTATTAAATTATGCCTTCAAGAAATCCCTGCTAATGGATGCAAGTCCTTTCTGCCAGATATCAAGTCAGAATGTTCATTTTATTTTTCTAAATTTTGATGAGTTTACAGTCTCAAGTTATTGGAAAGTCTTTTCTGGAGTTTTCTAAAGTGTTGAGTTCATCACTACTCAACGACCCTGGATCCATCAGTTGTCAGCATATCTATCAACCACCCCATTTCAGCCTCCACAGAATGACCTAGGTCAACAAGGGACAAATATACATGTACCATGTATTTACTCCAGTCTGCAGGAGAAAAGAGTTGTTTCACACTGCTGATAATTGATTGGGAAACAGCCAACTACTGCATCAATGTCTGAAGGAGGTAATGGCTTAGCCAGGAGTTTTCAGTGGTGTGGTGGGGAGGAACCCTTCCCCAAGACACGCCCCCCCCCCCCACTTCCTTTCCTCTATCCATGACAAACATTTGTTGTGAACTGTATTGGATCTTGTCCTCAAAACACCCCACAGCTAATTGGAGTCCATTTTCAACTCACAAAATTTCCCTAGAATTTAGATTCCTGCACTTTCCCACTTCTGTCTTTTTCTTATTTCCAAACAGTGAAATTCTACCCTAATTCGACTAAAATTCTAGAAATTAGAGTGGAAAATTACTTTTAGGTTGCATGAGTTTGAAATTACCGTCCAGTGAAAACTCATCTATTTGACTGAATCATTTTACTCCGAACATCTTAGTGAGGGTTTGGGGTCTGGTAACACCACATGAAAGCCTGTCTTGCTTTCTCCTCAAGACATCAGAGCATACTGATCGGGAACGTCGAGTTCACACCCACCGTTCTTTTCAGAACCACGCATCTTCACAAAAGAGAGTCTTCCACATGGTGTTACCTCAAACCTTCACTAGTTTACACCACGCCATGCAAAATTCAAATCTTATTCCGAACATCTTGTCCCTAATTTCAACTTTTGTAACAAGAAAGCTGAACTTGCAGGTACTGCAAAATAGGTGCCTACCACCCCTCCATCCTTAAGCTACCCTGGATGTACTGCAATGCAACTCCTGCTTATTAGCTACCCTGGATCAACCTAAAACCTAAACTCCCCTTTGCAACAGTGCCTCTACTAGTACTACAAAATGACCCCTCTCTTGTATCGGATCTTGTCCTACAAAACACCCCACAGCTAATTGGAGTCAATTTCAACCCACAACATTCCCAAGCATTTAGATTCCTGCAAACCATCAGCCTGTATCCAAACCACCCCTGCTTGTATTAATTAAGCTGGCAGGGTCCTTTATGGGGCGTGATAACCTCCTGACCTGATATGACTTCAAAGGGAGGTCCGGCTGAAAATATTGCTTTTTATTCGACCATAGGAAGGCGATGATTGATATATTACATGCCACGTAAAATGAATTGGTCCAGCGAAACCAAAATCAGGGCTTGTTTCAGTTGAGCCTTGCCTACCCTCAGAGAAGCCCTGAACTGTAGTTTAACCCTCAGAGAGCCCCTGAATTGAAGTTTACAGACTTACAAATTTGAAATTGTGCTCATCATCATATCTGAGAAGTAAAACGAGAAAGGTCATTTCAGCACATTATGGTGGGGTGGGCAAGTTGTAACTTCTAGTTTCCAATACCATTCGGGCATCATAACCTAAAGCATTGACCATGCATTGAGTTTACTGTCAGCCAAGATTGATCACTGATGGTGAAACTTGGGGAGACTTTATTGCACTTTTGGACAGGAGGCATTTCAATTAGCCCTGATGAGGTCACACTCCATCTACCCAACTGCACCACAGCCTATTACCAGACACCTGCACAAGAGACCCATCTGTGGATGTTCCCTAACAGGTTTGACAGATTAGCTTCTCATGTCCTTATAAGGTCACCAAAAGAAATGTGATGATGATCAGGAGACAGTGTTTCCCCCTTGGCAGATCCCATCCCCTTCCTACTTTACTGGAAAATACCCATATTTTGTACTGACTGGTAAATATTTGTGCTAGCAAAAATATGCTTAGAACCATACAGAGAGTAACAAAAGAGATCTCTTAGTTCTGCACGTACAACGGTTGTTTTATGTTATTGCTCCAAAATGACTTCTGCAGCCTCAAGCAATCTTCCCCAAGTTCTCAAGATTTTCAACAGTATGCTGTGTTGTGCTGTCTATGATCATCTTGAACACTTGACATCATTTTACCCAAAGTAATTCCCTCTAATTTCAACACCCTGCCCTCTCTCCACGACATTCCTGGTTTTTTTTTTCAACATCATCAGCTATTTTGGCAAGTCCAGAAACTAAAAGTGGATTTCATCGTCTAATGGGAAGGGGTCTCAAAGTACACTTTTTTACCACAAAAAGTTAGGCCCTATTACATTTTACTGTTAAGCTGATTTTGCTAGGCAAAACTGCTAGCCAATGGCTGTGTGATTTTGTACATCTCTATCACCACTGTCACCTTATTTTTCTCTGTCTCCACTAATGATTGATGAGATAACTGGTGCCACTGGAGCCAAGCCCTTGTCCTGATACACCCCACCAGAGGTCAGATCTGACCCCAGAAACACCCAAGCAAATATACACAGCAGACCCATATGGAAGGGGCCACTGATTTTTATGGTATGGGTTCTGACTTAATAAACACCAAAATATTTTTCCAGAGAAAGGAAATATATGAGAGTTGGGTTTGGCATGTTTGGCATATGTGATGCGAACAAAAGTTCAACTCAAAACATGATGACTGGAATATTTCTGTAAAAGAGGACACTTCTTCTCTTTGGATAAGTTCAAATATAATAATACTACATGTATCACAATCTATTTAAATCTTTAAAATCTTCCGGAATATTCAATCTTGAAATTTAGAACAATTCAGATTTAAAAAAATGTTACTAAAAGCCAATCCATCTATGACCAAGCACGAATTCATTAATTTCTTTATAGATGCCTACCATACAGTAAGACTTGATTTTACTCAACAATTGCTGGAATGAAGGTTAACTTTTTACTGCTAGATTTAAGACCACCCAAACTGGAATATTCCAAGGTTTGTGTGAGATTCCAATCTTCCAAATCATGCATAAGTGTACACTCAGAAGTTCCTGCATGATAAGAAGTAAATAGTTTTGAAATAAAAGCTTGATGTATGCACAATCAAGGTTATCAAGAGCTTTCACCAGACAAAAACTACTTTGTTAGTTGTAAACTAAACTTTAGTTTCATTAGGTATTTAGGTTAATATCTAAACTGCCCCAAGCTGAAGCTATCTGAAAGAATGACCTTCATAAATGCATTTACACAAACCAATAACTGTATACCTCAGAAAGCACTTACAAGTTAATATGTACCTAAATAGTTTAAGATCACAACAGCAGGAAGTACTTGGAGATTTGAAGTGTTTCTAGGGACATTACCTCTGACATAAACAGGCTCAGAATCAAAAGGGCTCTTAAATAACTCCGGTTTGTCCTGTGACCTGTCCATAGTGGACACTCAAGGGTCATTGTGTTGAATGAATGACCCTGATTGTTACTGATTGATTTAACATATTTTATGGGGAGCCCATAACTCTTACACTTGTTCTCAAATGTTTAAGAGGAAAT
>NW_022144787.1:0-18153 GCF_000002235.5 Strongylocentrotus purpuratus | reverse complement strand
TGTACAAGCATATTGATAAAGTTTGTAAGAGGAAATAGAAAATGCCAAACGAGTGATGAAACACCCCTACATGTGTATGTATAGGGCCTATACATACATATACGTATGATATGTACGTATGTAGTACATGTAGCTTGCTTAAATACAATACAATTATTAGGAGATGACGCTTTTGCAAAGAAATACATACTTTGGTACTGAGTTACACACATGTGAAGGGAAAGGACCAAACATTGAACTTGAACAGATTCACTGATGATGACTGTACATGTATCATGAAGTTTGAAAGTCAGGAAACTTCAATTGTCATGATAAGAGCAGTCAAATAAACTTGTCTTATGGGTATTTCAGTTATCATTGTTCATCACACGTTCAGGCTGATACAGTGATATGGTAATCATCATGAACGATCACAAATAAGCCTATTACTTCCTTATACATTTTATCTTGTAGTATTGCTTACTTGGCTCATGTATCAATCTATTTCCTGTATTGTTTGAATGCTACATGTGACAGCATTCTTCACTAAGATGATCAGAGTGGTACACATTAAATAAAGGAAGTCATTGCTATTAATTGACATGATTGAGGGATTGATAAATTGATGGATGAACAGTATTTCCTTGTAACCCAAACAGTGCAGAGTTTTTTTATTTGTTCGTTCCGTTTAAAGTGGCCTGGAAAGTGCCCAATTGGGCTACGAAATGCGTTTTGAACGAAATGATGTTATATACATGTAAGATGGAATCTTCGCGAAAGAGTAGAGATCAGCTACTCGTCTTGCTCTTGGTCAAAGGCGAGGGGAAATGTCGTACGAGGACAGATTGCAGCGGCTTAACTGGCACCCCTTAACCCTGAGACGTAACTATTTGTTATGTTCCTTTGTTTTTAAGGTTTTGTACGTCTTTCAACATGTGAATCCCTTAGAAGCAACATTGTTATCAACACTCGTCACATTGACTCTCTCACATTCCGCCATCTTCCTGCGCGCACAGATTCGCTGCTTCATTCTCCTTCCCGTCGATTCCCAAGGTTGTGGGATAATATTCCATCTCACATCCGGGATGCTGCTGTGATCTGTCCTCTGACAACATTTCTCCGCCAACGGAAAGATGTCTGTTTAAAACGTCTGATTTTGTTTGCCATGATTTAATTTTTATCCTCCTGGTTTTGACAGGGAGCATGCAAGTGTAGGAACTGGTCCTTCCCCCTCCCCTCGACTCTGTGTTAATTTGTGTGCTATTTCTCGTCCTTGTCGTATTATGTCGGGGACAACATGCTTCCGAGCAACAGTAATTTAGTTTACTTTTGTTGTCCCTGACCCGCATAATACTGTTGTTTTTTTGTGGCAGTTTATTCATTGGTCCTTCCTAAGATTCAGCCCCTTTACTTTGCATGCCCCCTCTCTTACCCTCTTATACCCACCTCGTTTTTTTTTCACTGAATCCGTTCTCCATGCTCATCTGGCTGCCCTTGCACATTGTTCTGTTTTTGCCCTTTTGGCTATTTGTTGTATTCGGTTATTCGTTCTTTTGTCATTTAATTGTTACATTTTGTGCCGTTTTGATTGCTTGTTGCTGTTCTGTTGAGGTCGAATAAATAATAATAATAATAATAATAATATTTAAGTTTAGGTTAAAAAGTCTCAATGCGTGAGAGCCAAAATGAGACCTCACTCATTTTAATCAATTGTTTACATTTTCAGAGAAAACATAGGTCAAACAACACAATAACGCTACATTTTTTCTATTATTTGATGCAAGAATGTGTTGGTATCGTTGATATACTTTTTAAGATCAATATTAAAGTTTAGGTTAAAAAGCCTCAATGGGAGCCAAAATCAGTCCGAGACCATTTTGAAACCTCTTTGAGACAGATCAATTTTCCCATTAAATGTTTATTTTAAAGTCTATGGTAACATTCAAACAATCCAACTGTTTTTATTCAAAGTCAAGGCTGCTGAAAGTCTTTCAACATTCATGTCTGATGTGACTTAAAGGTATAGTCCATCAATTGTAATTTGTGCATTTTGTTCATTTGAAGCAACAAAGTGTTCAAGATCTAAAGAAGAGTGCTGAACAAGTAACCTGAAGAAGTTTCAGCTCATCTTTAGCTGAGAGAAAAAACAGCATTCTAGCATTTGATTTCAAATCAAAGTTGCTGAATCATCTTTTGAATTGGGCCTGAATTTACTGTCTGATACACGTTCTCACTGAGCTGATTGCAGCAATGCGATGTCGCGCACACGATCCGACAAATTATACTGTGCTAATGCTTGCGCGCGCTTCGCCGAATAACAAAGCGAACTAAATGTACTAATTTGAATTTCCTACTGTGTGTCTTAAGAAGCACCGTTGGAAAGGCCTTTCTTTTGTTGATTCCTTCAAAATGACAGCTTGCCAGAAAGAATAATTTCACAGGGAGTTTAGTCCCCTTACTGTCTTTCAACCAAGTATGTTTTTCAACAATAATTACGCCAGTTACTTTTTGGATAGCTGCAAGTGATGGACTCTGATACAATGCTGTAACATGCACTATAGCTTTCGTAGTTATTTTAGGCCGTGCATTTATGTGTCGCACAAAGAATCATGCAAAATGCTTCTTTCCACCTGCAACATCTTTGTGGATTTCATTCCTTGAAGCAGTGTGGTTTTGAATTAAATTCAACACATTATTTTTTCAGTAATCTTTCTTCAAGATTGGGCTCAAGTGTGTTCCCCCGAGTCTTAGATTGTTCTGTAGGTTTCCTGTTTCTTTTTAGTTGATTGGCTTAAAACAGTTTTGCAATGGATGAATTTCCTTTAAAAAAGAGAGAGAGAGAGAGATTTACCAGATTATAGGCCTATGGACCTTAGCCCAAATGTGGCACCGCCCATACCTACAGGATATTATTTTTATGCTGTGAGGAAAAGATAACATTGGTTGAATAAGATTTGTTTTTTTCTTTCGTTCTTTCTTCTTGAATGCTACAGGATTCAACTAAAGAACTGCAGATCCTCACTCTGTCTGGTGTTTTTTCAATCCAGTTGAGATCTGAAGGAGACAAGAGCCATGGCAACCAGAGGCAGAGCTAAAACCAATCTTGATCTTGGCATTTCAACTGCTTCTCATTGGTGGCTTAGTCTTGTCTGTTCGCATGGAGTGGAGTGGAAGAGGAACGCTTGCCGACTACGAAGTGGCATCCTTTGACAATCCCATCGAGAAAAACAGTAACGGTGACAACTCAGCTGGATCATTTTGCTGTGCACCCAGAAACGGGAGACGTGTACGTCGGCTCAGTGAATTACCTGTATAAACTGAACAAGGAGTTGAAACAGGTCACTAATGTTAGCACATGTTCGGAAGACACTTGCTTGAGTTACAATAAGGTTTCTGGCGTTGCATGCTGGTATGCTTATCACTTGTGGCACTGAGCGGCCCGATTCAGATCAGTGCCAGTTGAGAAGTCAGGATGATCTAGAAGGTGATGGAAGCAGAGAGGCGAGTTGTAGCATTTGGTACAAAATCAACAGCAAGTATTATTGCACCTGTGGGTATGAACCCAAGCACTCCAAGACTGTATATCGCAAATACTTATTCTACTGAGGGAGACTATCAGGACATTCAACCTATTGCAAGACGACTGGTTTCAAGTGGCGGAGGGTTCATGTTTGCCGATTCTGGGACAGATGCAGTTCAATTCACAAGTGGCTATACAGACGGTAGCAATCCATTTCCCATCAGTTATGTCAGTGTGTTAATTGGAAAGGGTTCACCTACTTTGCCACTTTCCAAAAGGAAGATTTGCCACCATTAAGTGCTCACATTTCAAAACTAACTCGCCTCTGCCACAATACTGACAATGTTCGCTCTTACACAGAGATTCTCATTGAGTGTAGAGAGACCCAGTGGACTGTTCAGTTGATACAGGCTGCTCATGTTGGACCAGCAGGCCCACATTTGGAGGAGTCATTAGCATTGGATGACAATGATCAGGTGTTATATGCTGTGTTTGCAAGGGACAAACAAGCTGGAACCAGTAATAATCCAGTTCCCACGGCTGACTCTGCACTGTGTGTTTACAAGATGAGAGACATTGAAGCTGCATTCAGGGAGGCTGTCAGGGGATGTATTCAGGATGGAAATAATGACTTTGAAATAGGCATATTCTCGGGAACAAGCTGTGGTAGACAGGTACATTATTTAATTTAGGCTTACTGCAATATTAATTATCACGCAAGTGTGAGTGCAACACGGAATACTGTAGTGCACCCTCAAGTAGTATGTGGGAGATGAGATGCACTACATTGTCTGTGTTCCACAAGCGCGAGTGGGATAACGAATTTATCTTCAAGCAAACTTGACACACAGTAGAGGGGAACATGCACGCAGTACACAAACTTTTCAGTGGTTATTCTATTACATGTGCATGCAGAAGGAACGGCGTGCACATCTTAGAATAGCGCAATTTACACAGTGTGCGATAACGACCTTGCCATTAGGTATAATATCGCACTGTTGTTTGCTATGAATCAACCCATCAGGATCAAGGAGTCAAGTTTGAAGATGATAATTCATACATAATTTTCATTTTGATATTGGAAAAAGCTTATTTCTCATACATGAGTCTAGTCTACATACTTGAACTAGCAAACCAAGCTTTAATTGTCTTCACTGAGTGCACAAATGTGTGTGAATGTAAGAAAATATGGAAAGGTAATTCAGTTCTGTTAATTTTCTAGCCACTTGTCAGCCCTGAGCCGTTTCTCTGCGATACAAGGAACAATTACCAATATGCCACTGGGATAACTGCAGTTGTTGGCGCTCCAGTCGTACATCTGCAGGCCATTTAGCGTCGTCCATTATCACCAGCACTGAATACAACCACACCGTGGCTTTCATCGGAACAACAGAAGGGCAACTCTTGAAGGTAATAAAAGTGTCAACGATGATCTCATTTGTTGACAACAAGGTGTAAATTCTAACCCTGAAGATGGCTTTGTTTGTAACAAACGTTTTCTAGCCATAAACCAGTCAGGTTGGGAATGGTGATGATTGAAAGGCAAATTGATCTCTTCCTACATTTAAGAATAAAAAAAACTGAATATCCCCAAGTAACATTGTGATGTGCCTACATGTATGAGTAAAACCTGGACATATTTTGCTGTCATTTGGTAAATTGTGGCTTATTTGAAAATTCATTTATGTTATTGACTACACCTTTAACAGTCATTGCACTCAATGATACCATTTGTATCAGTTCCTGTTTCATTCATATTGATATTTATGTGAATATATTCCAAATATATTGCTATTATGGAAAAGGATTGTCTTTTTCCCCAGGTGCACATTGAGAGTAGTGCCCTTGCCCGACTCTACGAGAGAGTAACACTTGATGGCAATCCAGTCATGAAAGATACAATGCTGAATGAGACTATGGAAGAGGTGTTTTGTACTCACTGAACAAAGGTATGTGCCAATCAAAGGGATATGCATTGGAGCATATTACATGTACATGTTGGAGGAGGGGTACTACATGACCATCAATTTGAATCATCCTTAGACAGTTAGAAATGAACAACATGTATTTGTGTGTACCTCCCGAGTGAAAGTTGGAAAAAAAAATCACTCAGTGCATGGGACTCGGGACCGAATCAATCCCACATGCTCGGTGGTTGAGTGGTAAGACGTCTGCGCTAGAAAGCAGGAGGTCGTGGGTTCGAGTCCCACCGGAGTGTTTTTTCCAACTTTCACTCTGGAGGTAACACACTGATTGGATTGCTTTTGGTAATCCTAAGAAGCCTTTCGCAATTGGGGCCGAAAAGTTAAAGGTCAAATTGACAGTGGCTAAAACAATAGAAATCTTGTTTAGTATAAAACGTTGTTGTAGTACTCGTACTCGGTACTTCTACATGTACTCTGTACCCCTACTCGAGTACTACTCAGTACTTGTTAACACTACTCGTACTCGTACTCAAGTGTCAAAGTACTCGTACTCTTAGTGACGGTACTTGTGCTCAGGCAGCAAAGTACTGGTACTCGACTTGTCGAAATTGTACTCGATCATCAAAGTACTCATACTCGAATAGCAGTACTCGAAAACAAAAATGGTTTTTGCTTGACTTACCATGGCCTTATTTTATCGATACTTTCAGTTTAAAATAGTTGATTAACTTGCGGAGAAATGAAAGTTTTCTGATTTTCCTCTGTGCACGTCGGGACAAACACATTTAACAGCTAGCTGTGAGTGGATCTGTATATCGGTCTGACTGGGCCTGGGCCAATTACGCACAACCATTTGCTGTATGGTCGTATTCGGAAATAGAAGTACTCGTACTCAGCATACAAGTACTCTACTTGTACTCGGCAGTATAAATACTCATACTCATACTCGGAAGTACCAGTACTTGTACTCAGAGACCTGTACTTGTACTCAGAAGTACCAGTACATGAAGTACTCATACTCGTACATGTACTCGGTAACCTAAGTGCTCTGCAGTACTCGATACTCAGAAAAAAGGACTAAACTAAACACTGGTATAAATTTGAAATGTGATCTTTTTTTTGGTTTTGTGTACATGCACAGCTAAGTTTTTTTTTTTTTTTTTTTATTCAGCTTGTTGTACAGGATCTCTTCACATTCACTCACCCTTTTAAATCACATATGATGACTTCCCGAACGCACTTCGAAGCTTACCTGACTTTCCTCGTGTAGTGTTGCCAAACCTCTTTGTTAATAAACCTCAAATTCATGCAGTAAAATACTAGTTCTTTTACCTTTTTAATGCTTGCTATTAACTCTGTGAGCAATTTCGGTTTCATGAAATTTAATCCGAAATTCAAAACGGTGGTGTCCGGAAATTGGGCACAAATTGACAGGGGTGTTCCCTAACGTGGCGCACTTGAATAAATCTCGGAAAATTCCAAATTAACATTTAAGAATTTCTGTAAACTTGATAAATTCTGATAAATAATTATTATCTCTACTTACATACCCAGCCAGATGTTTGTCAGAAAATAATTATCTTGTTTTTCGGGGCATTTTCAAAGGGTTCACTTTGCACTTAATTTTTCTTCTAACTTTGTTTCGGGTAAATAAACTCGCGATTTATGAACGGGAGTGTTTAGAACTTGATGAAATTTCACTTCTGTGAAATTCAGTTAAAACTTTTGCTCTAGGTAGGCGCTACAGGCGAAAAATCAAAGTGCACCACGTTGGGGGCCGTGCCACGTAAGGGTACATCAACAATATTTATTCTGAGATCATAGGGATTAATTCATATATCTACAGAAAACACTAAAGATGTCAATGAACATTCCATGTGACCCAAGTACATGTAAGTTCATGTTAAAAGAGTGTGTCATGTACTGGGAACAGTCACAGTTGCGGGGCAGTTGTTTTTGTAAACACACACGACTTGTTTTTCTTTTTCCTTTTTGACATCTGCCACCCTTTGAGTAAAGATTTGTTTGGGCACATACAGACGCGAGCAGACGGTTCCCGGCCGTACATTATCAATACTGATTGTGGGCGTGAACCAACCTATCCTGCGAGAACAGAAGTATTGTCCTGCAGCCTATATTTGTAAAGTTATATTTCAATTACTAAACATTGGCCGATTTTGTGTTGGTCAACGTTTCATTCAAAAGTGAATAAGTTTGTACTGCTTGACAACTAGCAATTTAGAAAAGGAATCATTTTCCAGGATGAACCTTGAAAAAAGCATGGGAAAGATCTTTAGATCATTAGGTTTCGGTCATAGAGAGCTTTTCACACCAAATTTAAGAAGAGCAAATCTTTATCTATTTCGATAAACTTTAATGTGTGTTTACTTTTTTTATGCTGCCCTTAGCTGATCAAGATGCGTGTTGAGAATTGTGGTCGGTACACAACCTGCGAGACGTGTATCGGGACTGATGCAGGGAATGATGGAGACCCATACTGTGGATGGTGCACTCTGGAAAGAAGGTTAGTCACAGGCGATGTTTCTCTTAGTTATTTTCGGTACATGTATGTCACCTCATTACAGGGCGTGTCCAAAACAGATGTAAATGCAAATTATAAAAAATCTAGCATATTTTTAAGTAAATTAAGATCATGTGAAACACCAATGTGTCCTCTTTCCCATGTTACCTTGATTGTCACGTATGTTTGTGCCTTCCACTTAGTTTGTCTCATTGTGCCTAGGTATCCCACTCGACACCATCAGCCTTTGTCCCTTAATAAGGCTTCAATGCGGCATGACCATCATCAGTCTTTTCTTACTCTAATTTCTGTTTCAATAGGTCTATTGATGCTCCGTATTCAAATGATGTAGAAGTCTTTTCGGAAACAGTGATTTTCGTAGATTAAGATGTTTTTTTTTGTTTTCCTTAAAAATCTGAGCTTTTAGGAATCTTTTTTTATTCACAATTATTGATTTGCTCTTCATCAGTATAATTCACGGTCAATTTGCATGGCAAAAAGAAAGCAACGAATATTCCTCTTAAAGAAATGTAGCCCAGTTGATTATATGGTGAGTTTTATTGGAAACTTATTTTGAGAATATCTTTTTCGGGGTATAACTTTGGGAAAAACTCACATAATGGAAATTTTGGACATTTTATGCCACCGTAGCGGCAGAATATGTTGGTAAAATGTCGCCAACATGTGCAGACTAGTGAATGTCTCACACTCTGCATGTGCAGCAAGTAACCCCCAAGTGACTACACCGGCAACAGGCTATGACATACGTGTTGTGTGTCTGTGGCCACGGATGACTGAGCATTCGTTGTTAATCTGTCAAGGGTCAAAACCTGCACTGAGCCAAGTTTTACCTGGCTAAGATCGCTGGCAGGTTTGATATGCAACATCGTGCAGAGCTTTGTTTGCAAAGAGGTGGTGGCCACTTTGAAGGCATTGGGCCATGAGGGTTAACTTCAACAATGAGAGTGGTTTAATCACCGTGTTTAAACTAAATAAATTGTTTGATGGAAAGGATGTCTTCTTTCTTTAAATTAAGAAGTTCCACATGCCCAGGATACCAGTTACGCTTTTGAACAAACTTGGCCCAGTACAGGTTTTGACCCTTGACAGAATAACAATGAATGCTTAGTCATCCGTGCCACAGACACACGATCAATGTATCATTGGAAAGAGGACACATTGGCGTTTCTCATGATCTTTAACTTATTTGAAAATATTTATAAGATTTTTTATAATTAACATTTACATATGGGTTCCTCTTTTATGATACACCCTGTATTAGTCAGTCAACATTCAAGAAATGTTATCTGTTAATGAATTGTATGCACACTCGCATGTGTAGGGGCCGTCCATAAAGTAGGCACACAATAAGGGGGAGGGGCATAGTTAACCTTGCGCACAGCATGCGTACACGGGGGGGAAGGGGGGTCCAAGCCTATGCGTATCTATGAAGAGCGATAATTTGCTTTTAATAAATTGTCATAAAATCAATGTACTTTCTCATGTATACTTACCTTCCAGGACAAGCTTTTATTCATAAAAAAAATCATTCATAAATACCTCAGACAGTTTAGCTATTCCTGTTGGTCGAGAGCCCGTCACGTGGCCGGTCTTAAACGGATGATAAAGACATGGCTAGCTGGTCTTAAACACTTTCCAGTGTCACAATAAAATGTGGACTCCTAAAAATCCAGTGCCTCTTACCGTTTCATTGGTTGAACGTTCACAATCCTCACGTAGGCATGCGCAACACTACAAGCGAGACAGAATTTTATAGTTCTAAATTCAAAACGCATCAATCTCCATAAAAGGGTTGTTTACATCTTACTCGCCAGCTGAACACTCCATTATTTTGCTAGAGGGATGTTTCAAAAAGCATGAAGTGAACTTGTTGAACAAAATCGGGATTTTTTGAACGAATTATTTGATATTTTTTTTACGGATAAGGTATTTATGAATGGGAATAAATATGTGCTCGGTCGGTATTTATCACTCTGTTTAATACCGCTTAGAGTCTGGGTGCTGATAATTACCCTCGCCTCCAGCTCGGGTAATTATCAGCACCCAGACTCTAAGCGGTATTAAACGAGTGATAAAAACCTCCGGAGCACATATTTATCCCTTATTATAACACATGAACTTCAGGCCCCACCATTAAGATTTATCTTCCCTGTGCCACCACCAGCCAGTGCGTTTAGAGGTCATTAAACTTCAGAGAATGCATCATGATAAAAAGGCGATTATTATACGGGCCCCTCTTTAGTTTTGGTCAAGTACATGTACAGTCAAGAGTTTTTTATCATTCAAAACAACTTCTGCAACCTACAGCTGACTTCCCTTAAATCTAATAACAATATTTTTGAAATTGTCTTTCGGTAGAAAATGCAATTTTCGTACGTATTTTACAGTTCATGCAGTGTGAATCTACGCGGTTTTGCGCATCTGTGACGCATTGCGGTGAACATAGATTAACACAAATGAAAAATTAATAGCATAGCTGGAATTAAATAATTGCACATTTTTTTCATACATAGTGCTATCATGTTAATTAATTCTGCGTATCGTATCAAGACTGCTTGCTCCTTTACACATGGTGGTGTTCATTGTCAGAAAAAAGACACAAACATCGTTTGTTGGGGATTAAATTCTCTTTGGCCATTCAAAATTGAACAAGAGCTTGGACTTTTTTTTTCCAATGACAATCAGTACAATGGAAGGGGAAGTAGAAACTCAGAATTCCTTTTGAATTTCCTGTTTCTGGTTTTGGTGCAGAAAACAGGAACTAAACCAGAAAAAAACACCATTGAAACAATAAGATAATATCTGTTTTCTCATGCAAACTGCTTTGTGTTTGATGGCAATTATAAAACAAGCTCAACTTATTTCCATCAGCAATGTGTGGCCAGTATGATTTGAAAACGCTAACTCGGGAGGATTTGACCCCAGTTGTATGGCAGATACAGGCATGCAACTTTTCCTCTGATCCGCTGATTTCCGCGTTTTTTAACTTCTCGTGAAAGCCATTACAAACTGAAAAACACTGTACAAAGTCTTGTGTGGTTTGAATTTTCCTCTTTTTTTCCCTCTAAATTCCAGTTGCATGCCTGCAGGTAGCAGGCCTCGACATTAACCGAGGCCACCAAAGCCATTGGTCGCTTGCCCTCCCAGGATGGCCGCAGTCCTCTTAAAAGATCACACTGTCCATATTCAAGTTGGCCTGCATGCCCTTTTTATTCAATAACAGATAATAATAATAACGTCGTATATAGCGCACGTATCTACCAACAGTTGGGTACTCAAGGCGCTGGAAATTATGTCTATTATTAAAGAAAGGTAATAAAGTTATGAGAAATATGAGACCCATTATGTAGCACCTTATAAGGGTTTTACCAGGTGCTGCAGCGCATATTGCAGCCACTGCCAGAAACACTGGGGCAAACCTCTTCTCTTAGCGATAAGTGCCACTGGGTTCTTTAACGTGCATTACACAACACATGTGACCTACGGCTTTACATCCCATCTGAAGGACGAAGCAATAATGGTAAAGTGCCTGCTTAAGAGCACAAGCACCATGTTCCCACGGTCAGGATTCGAACCCATGTACCACGGCACACAAATCGAACACCGTAACCATTGGACCACAGCACCCCACACTATGACAATGTACGTACCAATAAGAAGTGGCCCGGCCTTTTTTGTTAATGTCGAGCCTGAGATAGGTGATGGGATTGTGCCTTTAACATGTTTAATGATACAGGCATGGCATTTGGCACATAGTCAGAGTATGTCATGAGAAAGATATTTGGCTATAGGGCCATCGCAGATTTGTCCTTTGAAAAAATATAGTAGAATAACAAGCAATGGCAGCCGTATAATTTTTTTTAAAGTTCCTTGTTATTCTGCCTATATTTTTTCAAAGGACAAATCTGCGATGGCCCTATAACCAAATATCTTGGTTAAAGACATACCCTGTGTGCCAAATGCCATGCTTGTATCATCAAAGACACAATGCCCACAAATATTTACCCTATCTGCACACTACAGATGATGCTGTCCTTGGGGATAATCTTCAAAAACTTGTTTTCCGGAAGTTGCAAGTTTGTTGATATTCCTTAGATCAACAGTACACTGTTGATGTACTCGAAATATTTCAAATTCTGAAATAAAAAGTAACACACTTATTTTGCTTTTATCCCATTCCATCAAGGTGCACCCGATACCATGACTGTCCGATGCAAGATGTGTCGACTCGTTGGTTGGCCTACAACGATGCCCAGTGCATTGCAATCAGTCAAGTCTTCCCCATAACAGCCTGCCAATCACGCTGACTGATCAGCAGGTACAGTCACCGAATCTATTGAGGAATTTTCATGTTCTAATTTCCACAACTTAAGTGGAACACTTAGGCCAATAAAAAAAACATCTCGCTTTTCTGGTCTTCGCGCGCATCACTGTAGGCATGTGCGTCAGCAAAATTAAGAAGTTTTTTTTTTTTATGTAAATGATGTCTCAAAACTACCAGACGCTGCACAATTTTAATGTGTTTTTAGATCGAGTATAAGCTTTAATTTATGTGGCCTCTCTGGGCTCCCATATATGTTGCACTAAATTTAGTCGGGCACAATTTGCAGACGATGTTGTAATTTTGTAAATGTGCGCCCAATATCACACAAGAAATATAATAGGTATTGACCCCTAAACCCCCTTCTCGATCCCTGCCTGAGATCACATTCTAACCTGCTCCATAATTCCTGTTTTCTGACTAATAGTCGCGTCTCTTCGCTCTGTACTCGTAGATAATGTTGACAGTGCAACAGTTACCAGCTCTGCTTGATAGCTGGCAGTATGAGTGTAGGTTTGAAGAATATTTCACGAGCCAGGCAACCAACTACAATGAGATAGCTTCAATTGCATGACGCCACCAGCAAGCAACATACCTGCAATACCAAGTGGAGGTAAATTAAACAAGAAATTCAATGTCAAACTGTGCAGCTGTAAACTTACTCTTATTATTGACTTCACAATGTACCCTTCACAATATGTGGTGCGATTAAGCCAAATGAGTTGTTTGTCGACAGATTTGAAAAGAGCACCATCTCAGCATTACTGCTGTGAAAGCCACATGCTGATACCATTTTTAGTTCAAAAATTATGGAAGTTGGAACACCAAGAGATGTGATGAAGTGGCCCTATTTTGGCCTGTATCTCCAAATGAAAATTCCCGACAAACAACTCATGTAGCTTGATCGCATCACATATGCTCATATTCAGACCCTGTATTGGATTTTATTTGCTTTCTTGGTCATTCAGAAGACCATGTGACAGTTACACTGAGCGTCATGTCTACAGAGACAAGTGTGGACTTTGTCGATATCGACTTCAGCTTCTACGAATGTGACACCCACAAACGTAAGTATTTTATATGTTTGACATACAAGTTCCCCATGTGCAGGACAAGAAGTATGGGTTATCTGTTTCTTACAAAAAATTCAGATTTTGATGGATTTTGCATCGGGAGATGAAATGTGTATTGTGTACATGTATCTCGGTGAAAAAAGACAACAAACCCTTGCAAGCCCTTTAGTTCATTGGTGAAGACATCTGCACGTTTAGGCAGAGGTCCTGGGTTTGAGTCCCACCTTGTAAGCTTACGATCTTCTGATAAACTCTCTAAGATGTCAGTCACACATCCACGACTCGGCCAAGACTGTGAGATTTGAAATATCTTGAAAATCATACCAAATAGGTAGGAAATGTGAAGCTAAATTCAAATTTTCATATTCCAAGCTCCAGTCTGCGTACCGTGACCAGAATATGCGGCAATGTCGTCCCGAATACAAAGACTCCGATATGACCTTGAACTGAATATTACGATTTCGGTATGACTTTGCTACAACTTGGATCCATTCATTTGTATTTTTTTTTCACGACCGAGTCCCTATCTCGTTATGACATAACCAACAGAGTACCGACACAACCAATTGAGAGCCAACTCACAAGATTGAGAACCAATTCCGAAACGACTCCGAAACGACAGAGGGATGTCGTCTTTAGAATTTCACATTGTAATGGTCATATCAAAGTTGGTCAGATAAACTTGGCTGACTATGTACGACCACTGCCGATCTCGTACAGACTATTGCGAATTTGTTACAACTTCGTTACGACTTCATTACGAAACAACCATTTGAGTACAGACAGAGAACAGACTCTGATCCATTTTGGATTTTTTTTTTTTGCCGACCATCACGATATGTTTGAACAGTTGAAACTAATCGTGGCTCCACTGCCGACCGTGCACGACCTGTAGGATGCCAAAACAACGCTCCAGAAGTCGTTCCGATAAAGTTCAGATGTCGTTCTGAGCTTTACGATGTCATCGAGTCTTGCGTCTCAGCACAGTCTTATCATGATCAGGAGGCTACATCGTGACAATGTGACAAGCGCCTTGTAGCAACGAGTACACAATATAGTGCAAACTGTATATTAAAAAATATTCTACTATCAACTTCTACTATCAAGTAACTATCGAATTTCATTTCACTTGTAATTTTTTTGGTTTCTTTTTCAGCTGTGTGTCCTGTGTTGGAAGCGACTGGGCCTGTAATGGTGTGTGTTTGAGAACAAATGTACTCATGACAACTCTACGTGCTCTAAAATGAAAGAAATCTTCGTAACAGGACAATATGTAAGTCCAGTTTATTGTTAAATGGAATGAAAATCTGGCAATACTGTTTTTGCTAGATCTACAAAAGTGCCCGATAGGTCTGGGAACATGCAAAGTACATGTATATAAAAAGGATTCCAAGCCTTGATATGATATCATCAATAAGCATTGGTATATTTTTCATTTTGTGGGAATGCAACCAAGGATTCCTGAAAAGCTCTCAATGCACTGTACATGTACCTTGTAAGGGACCGTGACCATTCAGCCCTGGTATGAAAAGGGCCCCCCGGTACCTCGTCCGGTCCAAAGCCAGTCCAGTCTTCAGCCCAGTCTCGTCCGTTACATGGTCCTGTCTGACCAGAAGTTTTGAAGTCAGTCAGGCGCATCAATTTAGTGCCTTTCAGAAAACCTCCAGAGCAGAACAATAGCAGAATTACCGGATTAAAGATAAAATCCTTCCAAACGCCTTGGTAATTTACGGGCCCATTGTGCGCGAAACCACATGGCAGGGGTTTTGATCTGTGCCAACGAAAGTGTTCTATTGTTTCGCACTGAGAGATGAAAACACAAGCGGGTTTCTTCTGGGATATATTACATGTGTCAATACTTGCAAACAATAGACCCCAGGATAGAGGAGTTCTTGATTAGCACCGGACGGACCAGCTCCTAGGCCGGTAGCTGGAACGGTATGAAAGGACTTCTTGGGAGGGGACGAGCTTACCGGGGGCCCTTTCATACCGGGGCTGAATGGTCACGGGCCCTAAGTCTGAAGCCACTATGCAAGATGCAGTCATCATGGTGTACATATTTCTATTTTCTTCCTTTATATCACATAGGCTATTCTCAGAATTCAAATGTAGTTAAAAGACAAGTTTAGCTACTATAAACAAGCACAATGATAAAGACTTCGTCAAAAATGCAATTTCAAGAATCGTCGTCACAATTGTCTTCAACCTGCATCACTAGCGTTAAAACCTCAGTTGAAAAGTTAAAAATATTCAACAAAGTCCTTTTGAAGGCCTGTGTTAAAAAAAAAATTGGATTTAATAAATCATGTTGTTTGCCTAACCGGGGTTGTTAATAAAGATATTGTGTACTACAGTTGTTGAAAGTTGTTGAAACAAGTATTCTGTGTCATTTTCTTGTTGTTCCAAACAGTAGAATACACATAAATTATAAATTGCTTTTTTGGACGCAACAGGTTTTAGGGTAATGCGTTTAAATGGTGATATTGTTCGAACGGGTTGAGCAATTTCAGTTAATTTTTTAATCTAAAATGAATTGAATTTCAAGTCATTATTATTTTGATGCTACATATTTTTTTTAAATAAATATATAATTTTGGGGTTTGGGTCCGCTTTTTTTGACTCGCCCTGTAGGTCACAGGTTACCTACTCCCATAATCCCCCAACCCTAATCCAGTGTAAGGTTCTGTAATCCACCCCCTTTGCCAGACATGTATTTCTTTTAACTTCGCCAGAGTCGAGGAACTGCAATGCAGGGACCTGTCTCATGCCCTCAGCTCCAACCCCAAGTGTGAAGTGCTGATCCCTAATGTCATCAGTAAGCAGATTAATGTCACTGTTGACAACCTTCCAGATGCATCAGAGGTGAGTACAACTCAGCCAAAAAAAAGGAAACCGTTAGCTTGGTGGTTGAGTGGTAAGACATCTGCACTAGTAAGCAGGAGGTCGTGGGTTTCGAGTCCCACCCGAGTGATATTTTCCCAACTTGCACTCCGGAGGTAACACACTGAGTATACAGTGTTTATACATCGGTGAAGGGCAAAACCTAATTTAAAACTTAATTGTGTTTACGATATTGGCAACTGCCAAGACCAATTTCATGCCGAAACCAGCGAAGTTCTGAGGAAAGTTGTGCTTACTATTGGCCCATGGCTGGGACGCCGCTGTTGTGCATGTGTGTACTGGTTCGCGTGCGTATAGGGGAAAGTACGCTCAACTAATTTGGTCTGACTGTACACAAAGGCATGGCATCTTTACGTGAGCATCACGATACTTGGTCTGCACCAACTCCCCTGTTTTGTGCATTTAGTGGATGCAGAAAAGATTTTGCTTACACTGAACTCGTGCACATGGAGATTCAATTGTTGTATCACTATTTTAAGCAAATTGTGCACCTTTCTTAAAGTTGGCATGCTATTTGCCTACTTACTGCTTATAGTTTTTGTGAAATAAATAAAAGCTGCATGAACAGAAAGCCAAGTGCTTAGAAGCGCCATGAAAATTGGCCCTGTAAAAAACTACAGAGATGAAAACTTTTCCGATTTTAATCGGAAATCCGACTTTTTGAATTTTCCAACGAAATTTCCGATTTTCTTACAATGTGTCCCACAAAATTTGATTTTGTAACGATTTTTTCACAAAATGTCATTTTATTTCAATCATAATTTCGAAGAAAAGTGCCCTTGTCTTTCGGACTTTATCCTCGAGTAAGAAGTGAACTTATTTGTTGATGACTCGGCTACTCTGTTACCATTTTTTTTTCATCGTAAAATTTTGTTTGAATCGAAAAATAAAGCAGGAGTTGGTGTCCGGAAATTGGCATGAAGTGTATTGTTCATGCATGCACATATGTGTAACTGCAGCGCGGCCCGGATTTCAGACACATATTTTTGTAGACCTATTTTTCCAATTTTTTTGCCATTTGCCAGTTTCATCTCTAAAACTTAAATACTGGCAGTGTGCAATTACTAATCGAGAAAAGGATTTCAGCCTTGAAATCAAGCTCTTTATGGAATTATTCCTATAGACAAATCCGGCGGCAGCCATTTTCTGCGGTGGGCGCAAAACTCGCGGGAGTCGCTTTCAGGTAGTACACACGCACTCCGGGCTCCTTCAATCAATAGGAATACCAAAATGTGCGTGGGCTTCGACTTAATAAACGCGTGCATCATGCACGTAAGCGTGACACCACCGCAGTCTATTTCTGGTCGCCGGATTCCACTTTAGTAACGTCTTTTGGTTTTTTTGCAGACTACAAGCTTTCTGTGCAGCCTTGATGTAGAGGGATCTGCCCAGAGTGTAGCTGCAACTCGTGCTGATTCAACTGTGACCTGTGACTAAAAGCAGTGAGGAAGTTTTGCTCTCTCTCATTTATCTTGAGCACAGTGTTATAGCCAAGTTGTTTTCCATTTCGCAGTCAGTTACAGGAAAACGAAAGGCCTTATGAGGACCACAACGGCCAAGTGGATCGAGTACAGACTTCACTCGTCCTCTGGTTCAAATCGGACTTGATCCTGAGTCTTAGGAGACCTTTTGAAAGCTACAGTCCGTTAAAGCGAATAATTCTTGTTGAAAAGCATACTTGGTTAAAGATAGAAATGGCGCTAATCTCCCTGTGAAATTATTCTTTCTGGGAAGCTGCCATTTTGAAGAAATCAATGAAAGAAGGCCATTCCAACGATGCGCCTAAAAACGCATTCTTGGAATTTCCGTTAGTAGTTTTTTTTGTTAATTTGGCAAAGCGCACGCAAGTGTTGACACGAAGCACACTATTGCTTTAATTCATCGGTTCAGTG
>NW_022144786.1:0-18214 GCF_000002235.5 Strongylocentrotus purpuratus | reverse complement strand
AACTCGAAGCAGTATAATCAGTTAGATCAAGGTGATGAGATGAAAGACCAATTGTTGTCCGAAGCAGCTGGAGGCGTTGGCGTTCAATTAGACATCCAGACGATACTTGCGGCAACCTGTGGTTCGGATGATGTCAATCTCGAACCATGCTTGAACTGCCTGGTCACATTCCTGCTGAATTTAGCGAAAAAGACCAGCTGGAGGGGAACCTGACTTAAATTAGACCCAGCCATTGGTAAAGAAGTAAAGGTGCACTGTGGCAACGTTTGTCAAGAAATGATAGCATTTTTCTGGAAAAGAGGAGAACGTCAACCTAAGGGACAACCTTTGAAGTGAAGATGCTGAAATCAGAGAGAGGGCTGAAGACAGCAACGGAGGTGTCTTGAGGGATGCACTTAGTGAGTTTTTCGACAGCTTGTTTTGCAGTACACAATCGGCAACTCAGTGTACCGGTATTACGCCACGACATGACCGAAGTCCATTGGTCGGCTGTGGGAGAAGTACTCCGCAGGCTTTGGCATTCACACAGGAGGGAATTTTGCCGTTAGGTTGCTCTGCCTTTATGAGCAGTTTTTATGGGAAGATATATTCTAATTACTGTTTATTTAGTGTAACACGCCAATCAAATTACATTTCCTATTTTGAAATTTTGTTGCTTTTTCTTTAGGATGCAAATATTACTCTCGAATGAAGGATTGGTTGTACGGTGACAGGTTGTACGGTAACAAAAATCCTATTTTTAATTTGGCGGTGCACACCTCCGCGACCAACTTGAATTATGCAAAAGTGACTCAAAATCGAACTCTTGTGTTACAAGCTCCCAACTTGTTGGATAATACCATTGAAAGACAATTTTATAAAGACAAATTGAAGAGTGTGGACGGTTTACAATGTATGTATACCTCAAATGGATGTATTTTGATTTTCTAAACAAATTTGGACCACCTTAACGTGATTATTTTGCCCATGTTTTAATTGCAAAGCATATCGGTAAGTAAAGTGTTACACTTCTCGGGCAGTTGCATTGTTAGAGTTGGTTTCAGGTTTGACAGAGTTATTACATTTTACTTGTTGATTTTGTGTTCATTTGTAAAAGTGATTTCATTGTATTGGTAATCATGTTTAATTAAAAGGTGAAGTTGATTGTAATATAGTAAATTCTCGGAAAGGCAGTTAAATCGCAAATACAAGAGATTTTTGATGAAACGTTGGTTTCTTGGTTATATTCTTTTTTATTGTTAGTAAGACTGTCATTTCATTCTTCCCGTCCTCTAAAGTCACATTAACCAAACAGAAAATAGGCACATTTTTGACAAAAACAGGAAGTTCACAATATTTAAATGAATCATAGCACCACCTTTCCAAATAACATATTGCCGTAAACATAAACTCTAAGTGGTAATTTGATGATAACATTCTTAAAAATTGAAAGCACAAATACAATAGTTCAGCAACCAAATCAAACTCACGACACGGCGACCATGAAAGCCTCAACACGGTAAAGGCAGGAAAGTATAGTTAGCGCGAAGATACAAATATTGACTGCATCGAGTGGTGTAGTAAACCTATCTCCCCGAGGTGATCCAGACCAGTGTGGCCACTGCTTGAAAAATATTTCAAGATCTTGAAAAATTGAGACCCAACTTGAAAACTTGAAAAAAAAATGAAAAAGCAAGAAATCTTGAAATTTTCAAAAAGTACAAAACCACATGTTTTTTTTTAGAAACTTGACAACTTTTTCCACTGAACACCCGAGCTTTTTAGCGACTTTTGTTTTTTACTTTTTAATTTTTTTTGGCATTGGCGCGCTATACTTACGGTCAGACCCTGTAGTGTATGTAAGCTTAGGCTAGGCACTGCATGACGGCGCACATTATACATGTGCCTCCTCAGTGTGGTCGCTAGGCTATGCGTATAGTGCCCCGATCGCCAGCGTCAATTATGTGTGTAAACATATGCAGTACAAATGTGCAAGTCAACTGGCGCCAGTTTAATTAAGCTACTCGATTAAGTTCTATTAAAAAGTGCAGTGAAAGAGGGATACAGTCTCACAAAGTTTATTGCCCTGAAGGGAAAATACGGTGAGTTGCCCAAAGATATGAACTGCATTGTTGTACATTATGTACCTTGTATTATTTAACCTGAATTTTATTCTGATTCTGGCTTTTTTCGGAATGGGCGAATTAAGTTTGTGTATCATGAGTGGGTCACAATTACTAGACCTACATATCATGTACTAGGCCTACTTTGGCATGTCATAACGCGTACTATGCTGCATCACAGTGCATGGCCCATGTGCCTCCACTCCAGTGTAGGCCTAATTTGTTTGTTATCATGTGGATTGGGGTTGACTTGAAGTATTTGATGCTGAGTGTTGTGAAACGGCTCATGTTATTTAACACAAACAGTCAAAGAAAGCATTGCTGAGTTAGTTGGTACGCCTACCTCTCAGTCATATGCATTAGCCTTAGGCTAAACATACTAAACTCCCCTTTTGCCATGTTTGCTTCAGGTACTCACATTGGACAGCTTTTGACTATATGATACACACCATCATGAAAGCATCTTGTTCTGAGAAGGAGCCTGTGCCTCATGCTAGTTCTGACCAGCACGACCAGAGCAACGCATCCCCTCCTAAGAAAAAGTTGAAAAAGTGGTATTGTCAGCCCTTCAGGAGTGGCTCGTGGATCCAGACCTCAAGGAATGGCTGATACCAAATTTCCAAAACTCCAACAAAACAGCATTGTTGGGTCACAAGGAGTCTCAAAAGCATAAACAAAACTTCAGGGCAAAGACGAACCAATTGCATCAGCACCTTCTTCCGATCCAACAACTTAGCCGATCCCAGAAGGAACAGATCCACAAGATCAAGTTTGTAATGCTGAACTGCTACTCACAGCATTTATGGCAGAACACAGGTGCCGTTTAGGCAAGCCGACCATCTTGTCGAAACAATTAAAAAAATGTTTCCGGATAGCAAAACAGCCCAAAGCATGCAGTTGAAACACACAAAAGCGTAATGCAACATGGCATTGCAAGGGAGGAGCGGCTAGCAATCGCAAATTTTTGCAGAAACCAAAAATTCTCCCTCATAATCGATGAGAGTACTGACATCAATTTCGCAGGTTCTCGCAGTGATGGTGAT
This sequence comes from Strongylocentrotus purpuratus, assembly GCF_000002235.5. Classification (NCBI taxonomy): domain Eukaryota; kingdom Metazoa; phylum Echinodermata; class Echinoidea; order Camarodonta; family Strongylocentrotidae; genus Strongylocentrotus; species Strongylocentrotus purpuratus. Next base: position 15,069 of record NW_022144786.1, on the reverse strand, counting down.
GTACTTCGACAAGAACAAGCGTGAAACTATAGATGCCTTGTTAGACACTATTGAAGTGCCTGATGCTACAGCATTGGCCGATATAATGCCGTGAAGAGAACTTCTGTCGAAAAAAAGCATTCCGATCTCAAATATAATCGCCTTTGCTGGTGATAATTGGTTCCACTATGATGGGCACTCGCAGCGGTTTCCAAGCTCACTTGAAAAAGGATGTACCAAATGTGTTTGTGTTGGGCTGCATCTGCCATTCCTTTGCTCTTTGCGCCAACCATGCAGCCAGCAGGAAGACAGTGTGTTGGCTCAGCTATGCATCCTGGATCCGGCGGAGGCCACTTCAACAGAGAGAAAAGTGAAGTCCATCATTCAACTCGCTGTGAAGTTTTCATCCTTGGTAGATGAGGAACACCTGGATGATCTCCAAGATCAGTGGTTGGGGCTTCTATATGCCAAGGAAGCACTGGCTAGTCTGGCTAACCACAAAACATCTTCCTTCTGGTGTGAGCTTGGGTCAATCAAAGATGGGCATGGTCATCCAAAATTTGGTCATCTGTCTAAATTCATGTGTGGGCTCCTTGCACTCCCTCATTCATCAGCTTGTGTAGAGAGGTTTTTTTGACAAATAAACTTGGTGAAAAACAAACAAACCAACCGACTTCAGGCACGAACTGTGGCCAACAGACTCCTAGCCAAACAGGCCATCTCGAGGCAACATGCGGTTTGCCATACATGGGACCCGTCAAAGAGCCTCATGAGTGATGTAAAGCAAGGACACTGTCATAAAAGATACCTTGAGTCCTTGGAAAATGACAAGGAAAAGATCACAGCTGAAGGCCAAATGCCAGATACAGAACTGCAGGATATTGACCCCATCGACGAGGAATGCTACACACGTTGTGGGACAAGTTACTAAAGTCATCAGGACCCACAATTAGATGCCCTCTCTCCCTGTCCATGAGCTCCGGTAAGTATACGTAAATGAGTTCTATTTAGTTTACGCAAGTTTATGTAGTAATTCCATAGGCTTGAAAAATCCTTAAAAATTTTAGATGGCGATCTTGAAAAAAACAAAAAAACAGAGTGGCCACACTGATCCAGACAGAATGGTCCATGCATGGATCTTGAAGAGAGGATAGTTTATTACGCCACGAGATAAAGCAGTCAATATTTGTTTTATAACACGTACTCGAACACAAATGCTGTTTGATTTTAAGCGATAGCTATTTATTTGTTGTTAATACAATAAACTTGAAAATTAATTTTGAAAAAGACATATCAGTCACTTCCACAACCAAATACTAGTGTGCTAAAAATCAATATGGGCTGAGTGGGTTCTCGGACTTATACATGTTTATATTTATCGTATCTCATTTCGTTCAGTATTCCTTGAAAAAGGACAACTTGGAACTGGTCTCAATAAGTCACGTCGGCCATACAATTCCGGCATAGAGAAGAGAACAATAGGTCTTCCGTTGGGAACGTTCTGGTTCTTTGAACGTCGTATGCGGTGGCAGTTCCACACAGATGACACCTTATCCAGATCAGCCTATACAAATATAAACAAATAAGATATTTGACATTTGTTATTCACAACATTATTCACCATATTTTACAACAGACCTCACAAAATTATTCAGAATTGCAACAGTCATACATGTACACCCTTAAACTACTGGTAGTCATTTGGAATTGTCTATTGTTAAACCCCTTTGTCCAAATATATGACATTAAAACAAAGAAGTAGATTCTCTTTTCTCTTGTTATGACGAGATCCAGTCAAGGTAAGGGAACGAGTTACGGTACACCATCATCATTACCCAATCAACCTCATTTTGGCACCCACGACAAACAAACTTAAATAATTTAACACACCTGGACCAAACTCAGGAAGCAGAACTGGACGAGGCCTGGTATGTGTCTAGGGGGTCTCCTGTGAAATCGCCAACATCCTTCAATATCTTCAGAGCATCCATCCAAAATTGTGTAATTCTTAACGCAGCATACACAAAAAGCCTCAATCCGCTGGTTGTGAGTACTTCTCCCATAAATGAAGCTATTCTGCTCCGACAAGAACTCTTGCATCAATGCCACACGCCCGTTCTCAGTTCCCATGTCTCCTCTGACCATACTTGGACATCCTTCCATAGCGCTCATCACTGCTTCCATATCCAGCAATTACTTTAGGGTCGCTGCTTGTTCGATAGGCTATACGTTTAACCAAACTATTTCGACGCCTCATAGGTCCGACGCCTCATGAGTCTGATGGTGGACAAACACTGTTTCGGACTTATGACGCGTCGGACTCATGCGGCGTCGGACCAATAAGGCGGAATAAATAAAGTTATGTCTCATAAGTCCGACGCGTCGTAAGTCCGAAATTTCGGACTTAGATGATGCTTCGGACTTATGAGTGGACCCCATGCACTGGGCATATTCGATTCTAGTGCACCAAATGAATACTCTGGATGTAGATTGTGTTTAGTTTAGGTGCATTTAAAGTTTCAGCTCTCTGAGCCTCGCTGGCATGGTAGTATTTTTCATCAGGTGGGTGATCCTTCACTTGTCTCCTTACACAAACAAAAATAATGTGGCACATGATTTGTAGTGCCTGGAGAGTAAGCCACTAGATTTCATCTGTTACCAGGGAAAACACAGTCTTTCTAGGGGGAAAAGTCTGCAAAAAGACAGACTTAACCATGCACAAATCTTTCGCGCCACCCGTCCAATGCTTAACGAGTCATGTATTTTGGTGTAGGACCCTTCGGTATCCATTACAAGTATTATGTTGTCCTCAAGCGAAGCCATCAGAGGTGACGAGAGCTGCTTTTCAAGTACAGTCGTGGCTCTTATCCCTGCTATTATAACATCATCATTGAGATCACATTAGAAGCACTGTGTTGATTTTCCTGGGTGTCCTCAAAGATCTGCAGCAGTGACTTAATATGTGGGCTGTGATAATAGAGAGCTGATGAATTAACAAAAGGAATGTTGAACTGATTGCCACAAAACTCTTATAGATGAGATGTCGTTTCAAATCTGTCCATCAATGTACCTTGAAATAAAGAGGATAAAAGCACTTACAAACTGCTGTGTACTGCTTGCAAAGTGGCAGATTGCTTTCTGATGTATAGAGTGTGCTTTTCTGTTCCAAAGGTTTCCAAGGGTTTCTTTGTATAATTTCATTTTGATTAATACAAATCTATAATGTTTACTTTCGATGTTTCTTTCAACATAAAATAATGAGTATGCCATGAGAACAGCTTTTCTTACAACGACTTCACCAACTGTACTGATGATCATGATGATGTTTGTTAAACTCTTTGGTTTGTTTTACAATTATTTGGTGATTAGTTTGAAGTATTATTTTCCCTTCTGTTTCTTTTCTTTTTTGTATTTCTTTCTTAATTTATTGGTTGATAAAACAACAAAGTTGGGTTTTATATTGTCATTACTGTATTCAATATTTGCATTCATTTGTTGATTGAAGAAAACACCTCTTCAAAATACATGGACATCTCAACCTAATTGCGGCGGGTCGGAATTGGAGGAGGCAGCATGCCCCGATCGAACCAGTCTAGGAAAACTGCTATGCTGACAGAATGGTGCGACAGCAGCAGTGTCAACCTTGCTGTCGTTGCTGTGTTGCTCATCGTTTTGTTGGCTGCCCATCAGCTCGTCCTCCATCCTGCCCCTTCACAAGACATCAAGGATTACACACCACAACACTCCAAAATCCCAGCGACCAATGACACACCAGTTTCCCCTCTACATTTTGGGCAAGCATACTCTCTTTTCTGACATCAAAAAAAATCCTGGTCCTGAAGCAGCACTATCAAGCGAACAACTCCATCAACTAAAGTCTAAAACTACAACGTTACTTCATAAACACATGCGACCCAGCTAATCCAGAATCATATCGCTTTCTCCGACTTGCTCACATTGCACCTATAATTGCAAAGTTTCCTACATCAACATAGACCCCAATAACCAAGAGCAACAGTTAACTGTAGCACGTCAAATGTTTTCAACAGATGCACCGGTTTCGACGGAGGAAACCATGGAACGGTTGCATAAATTGCAATCAGCATTTCCTGACCTCCTCCGCTTCTTCCAACTGGTCTGTACCATCCCTGTTACATCATCAGCAACAGAAGTTTTCAAAATGAAAAGAGTAAATACAAGACATAATTATTTACGCGCTACCATGAGCCACAGACGACTAACACATCTATGCGGCCTCGCAATCGAGCGCGACATGACCAGTGTTGGAGTCAAGACCTCAAAGTCCAAGACCGAGACCTCATAGTCCGAGACCGAGACCAAGACCGAGACTTCCCCACCCGAGACCGAGATCTCATAGTCCGAGACCGAGACCTTATTAAAAAAACAACACACACACAGTAACTAGCAAGTTGAGTACAAACGTGTGCACATCAATGTAAATTTAACCCCAAAACTCTTCAAAACTTAATAAAAAAAGAAGCTAATGCTGTACCATGCCTTCAAAAATAGCCAGGTACATTTTGGGAAAATTGTGTTAATGGTTTGATGTTCTAATGGTTTGATACTATTCATGCACTGAGGTATGTGCTGATTGTGGCTCTTTGAACATTTTAGAGTGCGACAGAACTGAAGTGCAACAAATGCATGTCCGATTGAATTGGCCAAAAATACAAGTTTATCTCAGCAAGTTTGTAGTATTACTGAAGGCTATAGCAATTCTGCAGAATGTCCTCATTGCACTTCAAGAACATCAACTTTGTTAAGTTATCCGCTGATAATCTAGACGTGTGGTCTCATTATGACTCCACCTCCGCTGAAAGGCGTTCCACAGGATCTCTGGAGGCAGGGACTTTTAGTGATCTCAGGGCAAGTTACTTTATACAATGTCGGGTATCTGACACATTGTCTGTCCAAAAACTGAAAGCTCTCAGAACTCAGCCCGAGATCAATGACATGACAAACAGTCCATGCTACTAACTGAGCGGCGATATGCTAGAAGTAAGCGTGCTCTCCCTGCGGAAATTCTTTTGACATGCACTATGCGTTATGATTTGCTCTGGTAGTGTCGAACTCCATGAGCGGTAATTGTCTTCAAACACTTTGGAATATTTTAATGGGTCTCGTCAAGGTCTTGATCCGAGACCCTTGTCCGAGACCGAGACATTTGGAGTCGAGACCGAGACCCAACATCCCGGAGACCTCAAAATCGTCGAGACCTGAAAAAAATGGTCTCGAGACCAAGACTTTGGTCGAGACCCTCCAACACTGGACATGACACAAGAACTACTTCAACATCCCGACAAAATTGTCGATGAGTTTGCCCGAAAAGAACGCCGCATTTCATTAATGAAGTAGACTGCAGGAGTCCAGGAGCTTTTTCGGACACTGTAGTTAGATTCCCAGCCCATAATATTCTGAATCAAAGTCACTAACAGTTAGACCATCGCAATAACGTCACATAAAACATGCTATTGTTCTGTAAACCGTTTTGGGGGTCAAAATATGCACGCAACTCCATCATGTTATTGTATGATAAACTTTCCACTGATTGCTCGATCTAGCCACCCCCCCCCCCCCCAAAAAAAGGGGTCTAGAACCGCGCCTGGTTTTATTAGGGTATAACTGTGCCAGTAAGCAATTTGGTGATTTTGAAGCTCGTCAGTCTGAGGTTTGGCAAGACTGTTTGATGATATCCGGAGACAAGGGAAATCTATAGGTTGCAGACCAGTAAATCGGTCCGAAATTGCCTACGCCGGCCAAATCACGATTTGCATGCCCTTAAAATCTCAGTATTTGAGCATGCTGTGGGCCATGAACTTAAGGGGTTTGTAAAAAATATGGGTGGAAGCCGTGCACAGGACTGTGACCTTGTAGTTCCGTTCAATTTGAATGAAATTGGGGTCCTAAAAGGGCTCTATTTTGCAATGGATTGTAGGAATCGTTTTTTCAATTAATGGCAATGGGCTTCAGGATTATTTTAAGGGGTGATTATCTTCCGATGGAAATTTCTCCTAAAAGTCATCAGTTGACTCCCCATAACTTGAAAATAAAATGAAAGATGATGAAATAAGCTTTAATTTGAGGTGTGTCTCGAACACCTTGGAGAGTTGTGAGTATTTTTTCCGAATTTTCTGAAGTGTGAGCATTTATCATGCATGGTCAATGGAAGTTTATTTACTGGTCTGCAACCATAATTATAGGGTTGTGCAGTACCTGCGCGCGAGTGGTCAAGTGGTGGCGCTATTCAGTAAGACCATTGATGTAAACAACAGTTTTCGCGAAGTTGTGGAAGAAAACGGCTGAGCATGGTCATATCCATAGTCCATGTAACTTCGTTGTTCACAAATTTGAGAGTAAAAACATGTAAACAGTGAGTTGTGCTGATGAAGTACATTCCTATGGATATTTTGTCCGACTAACTGATAGTTTCACTTCCGTGGAGGTCGGCACGCACGTACAGTCCCCAAACTTAATTTGACGGCACACCAGTTACACGTGTGTCTTGTATGTGCACGGCCCCGGGGCGTGTACACGTCACACGCACGCGCTGCACACTGCAGATAGTACAACTACAAGTACAAGACGGGATGCTGACGGTTGGAAAGTAGGTCTCATTCTTCGTGCATGTGCGGCCTGCTTCGTATTGAACATCCCAAAAACTGAAGGTAGGCCCATAATTTCCAAACTAGTATTTGTCACTAAACATTGCTAAATAAATGTGGCAGATTCGGGAGTTGGAAAGATCCCCAAATCTGTAGCAATGATAACGTAACCACGCTATACATTTCCTTTTCTGGTCGCACGTAAAATTCCAAATTTTTGAATTGTTACCAAAAAAAAATTACTTACTTGATTTTTAGCCTCCAAAATCACACTTATCAAATCGGATATGTCCTTAAATTTGTGTTAGATAAATGGTTCCACTGACCTTCAAATGGTATTGATGCGACTTTTCACATTTTTTTTGCGCTTCGAGACAGCGACTTTATCAACTCGTTGCCACTTTTGTAATGGGTCATCGCAAGCGGCGCTGTGAGTGTGAGAGGTCATTTTGGAATGGCTTTTAAACGAGGTTAAAGTGACCTTTTAACTTTAGTTTAAACACGTTAAAAGGTTCAATTAGAGAAAGACAACTGAATTACGTTATGTGCTTTTGCAGAGTTGAAATAGATGCGGTGAGTCATGAAATATGCAATTTTGTATTTTTTTTGCGATAAAAATGCAAATCGGTCGTGAAAATGCCAGTTTTCGACCAAATTTTTGGCGATCGTGAAGTGTAGGGCCCCGTTTCCTATAAGGGAACGAACTTACAAACTAAAAAGAAGAAAACGACTCTAAAACAACCCACAAGTACTCTTACGGTTTTTTTACTCGCCTATGGTGTCTCCGTTGACATTATGTTGAATACGAGTAGTCCGAGTAACTTGGACCCACTTATCGCCTTTTTAACATATGGACATGGTCTGGCGATAGTGGGGTCCTAGCCCCATAAATGTGGCCTATTTACTGGACTACCTCCGTAAAACATACATGTAGGCCAGACTTCCACGTGTACAAAAACGTGTCGCACTTTGTCAAATTTGATTTTCACATTTAGGCTTAGTTTGTAGGGTTTTTTGCTTTAGAAGCATACTCACTATGCTCACCCTCTTTATAGGCTAATCAGAAAGTGCTGCCTTTTTCAGATGTATAATTTTTGTGAAATTTCATGTTGAAATTTTTGATGCGCAAACGTGTGCAAATGAATCTGGAAATTTCACGAAAAATAGACATCTGAAAAATGCAGCACTTTCTGATTAGCCTATAAAGAGGGTGAGTATGCTTCTAAAGCAAAAAACCCCTACAAACTAAGCCTAAATGTGAAAATCAAAATTTGGCAAAGTGCGACACGTTTTTGTACATGTGGATGTGTGGCCTATGTTTACGGAGGTAGTCCAGTAAATAGGCCACATTTATGGGGCTAGTGGGGTCCAAGCTAATGCTGTATGCCGAGCAACACAATTCTGTCATTGACCCAAAAACCCACATTGCCCAAAAAACCATCAGATTTCACCCTCAAAACGGCCTCCAAATTACTAGATACGCCACCTGAGGTACAAGTAGACATCGATAATTAAGATGGTTGTATTGAAGTTTACTTACGATCCGGATGGAAAGTGAAATTTCCCGTTCAATTCCGAGAGCTCCCCTCGTGATTGTGAACACGTTAAATTTCCGATTCGTGTTAATGTTTGAACGACGCGATGTGGTCTTCATTCCCAGTGTACATTCGATGGTTCCCGTATCCCGAGTGCGATTCCGTTACCGAGCGCGTGTGCGATGCATCGATTATGATAATGAGTAGACTTGAAATAAATTCATGAACATGGGAAATACACAGACAAGAGAGATCAAGTTCTGTGAATATAAGCTTGCAAAATCGTCTTTCTCCATTGATGTTTTCTTAGCATTTTTACGATGTCTATTCTGTCCGGCCTGCATGCAAAGCACTGTACTGCAGTGTGCATGCACGGCGCGCGACTATTGCATTGACTGGTTACCGCATTTCCATCATGCCTTCTTTCGTCCTTAGTGCGCGGCGCAGCGGGAGCCAGTCACTGCTGCACCGAACACGGTCCAGTGGATATTTCAAGCCCTGGTTAATCCTGTTATTTAGCTTTGTTTGGTTAGCTTTATTTTGAATTGGTTTCTATTTTTATACTTTTGATGATAGATCAGATTGCGTTTGAAGCTCAGGCCTTCCTATGATGCTGCATACAAGTCCCTACAATCCCGGCCAAAATGGTTGGGACACTTCCTGAGCCTGCCACAGTCACCCACTCCCCTGCTCAATGTTGTTTTCACCGGCTGATGGAGCACACACTGCGCAAAGAGAGACAACATTGAACTTGGGCCAGGGGGTAGGGGGCCCAGTGAGATTTGGCCAGGATTGTAGCTGTGCCAGTCCAGGTCCTGGTCTGATGTAGCAGCCTTCTCAGCCCATGACTCCCGTTCAGGTTTGGTACATGTAACTCAGCCCCATCATGTGTATGTACTTTCTTCAAAGCAGGTAAGTCTTGTTTTGAATTTCTTTTGTTCCTATTCAGTGGGAGATCACCGTGTCCCTTTTTCATGTAGCAACAGGTCTGCTGCAAGTGATGCCATCAGTTCCTAGCTGAAAACAATACAGGATCCCATTTGGCCCATACGTGAGAAGTAGCATGTAACCTTAGAATAGAAAACAATACTTTGTCAAAGTGGGATTATCACCTCAAAGGAACATAAAATATTGGTGGTTAATGTTCTATTTACATGACTGTCACAAATGATGTAGTCCTAAAAAATACTCTGTGTGTTGAATGTAAAAGATATTTAACCGGAGTGCTGGTTTCGATACATGTACATTGTGAAAGCTAGAACTGGAAGGATGCATGATCAACCCCAAGTTTTTTTTCAGGATTGGGGCAGTTGGTGTCGCATACTGCTTGGCTTGTTTTTTGGAGAATGCAATGATTAAAATATCAATTTAATTAAAATAATCCATAATCATATCCCTGCAGTTAGCGAACAAGTGGCTTCAAGATTTTGGGAGAATGCTTTATAATTGAGAGAGTGTATCTTTCCATGTGAACTTTAGAAATTGCTGTACTCGGCAGCAATGGTTGCTGGGTATTATACATGTAAGCATCTCTTAGAACTATTGAGGCCCTATAGCAGGCTTTTGTGGTTGGATTCTTTCTGAAGTTAAAGTATCCACATGAAATGTCTACTGAATATACTGATTTAGATATGAAAGATTTAGTATTCTCGCACAGCCATCCTTCTTTTCTGAGGTGTAAAAATGTTAAACACAGTCTACCTTCATAGCAAGTGTACTAGTCTGTTTGCTGTGTCTGTGAGACATAGGCCTATTTCCTCCAATTTTGTCATGTTTGTGCAAGCATGGCCAATAAACTTACAAAAACTTACACAAGTGTATGTTGTATTAATGAACAATTTTCATTATTATCTATTACTGTTTTAAAATTAATAAACAAAATTATAAAAGGGAAAAAAACTTTCAAAGAGTTGAACTTTCCTGAGCAACACATGTCTAAGAAAAGCTCACAAACATACCATACAAGTAACAAGCAGCAGGCCTACCTATCTTATCTTTGGATGCATTATGCTTTGGCGGTAGCTTGCTTGGACATTGACTTGAAGGCCCTGGCTGTTCGTCTTGAGAGTAGTCCAAATCATCATGGACCTTGTCATGGAAATGTTTCTTTTTACAAATGTATGCTGCCTGTAGGCCTCTACCTTCCTCTCCATCGCCAGAGTTTTCTCATCCAGAATGATTTTTCTTTTGCTTTTAGAATCTCTATCTTGTACAACTTTTTCTTTGATCGGCTACTTACTTCTTTCTTCAGATCTGAAGTAATCTGTTGAGCCTCTTCCAAAGCCCATTTTAATTTTCTTAGAGTCTTACTTTTATGCCTTAGCACTGCCAGACATCAGTCAAATACTCCATGCAGTCACCAAAATGATATAAACTTTCACCCAAAATGAAATTGGGATGGAACTCCAAATCACTTTTAATATCTGAATCAAGATCGTCCTTACCGTGGGCTCTCTTCTTGAGGGGCAGGTTTAGGGACCAGCATGTGAATACACCACCAGTGCTGAGAAACTCCTACAATAAAGTTTACAATTCCCTGATACAGAATACAATTCCTAATGGCCCTGCACACTCCACCCATGAATACTGGCTTGTCACGCAGGACATAAACTGCCATCATGCTCCTTATCAAACAGTCCGTGTAGGACTTCCTTAATATGGAAATCCCGAGAAGCTCACGCCTTGGGCCCACCTAAGTTGCTTACATCCTCTTCAAAAAAATTCAACACAGAGTGGAATGTTGGATATGAACTCATCACCCCTCACTTCTGCAAGTAAATGTAGATCATTCATTACAGATGTTCTGCAGATAAAGACTTGGTAGTGTTTCCTTCCATGTCATCAGCTGTAACTGCCCCAGTTGGATGACTATGGACTTCATGAATGTTCATGAACTGATCATGACCGTTCACTGACAGTAGTACTGTACATGAACAGTCATCGAACAGTTTGTGAATATCAATGAACAACAGGAGCAACAGTAATTTTGATGAAATTAATTCATTAAATTATGTCAATTTAATAAAATAAGGACACATTTCATGAACAGTTCTTGAACAATACTCGGATGCAGTTCATGGGCACTTCATGAATAAAGCCACGTCTTATGAGTTTAGTTGGATATTTCTTGGGAAAATTGACTACACGTCATTTATAGGGAGCATATGGTGTCAGGAAAACAAAAGAAATTAATGTTTAGATTTCCAAACCATTCAGAAAACACATACCTACATGTACATTTTAATTTATCTTGCCGGAAAACCTCAAGTGCATTAGTTCTGCCTTAGAGCAGGCTTCAAAAATGACTGTTCGCGAAGTCAGTGAAAGTTCGCGAACTAATTTTGATCCCAAGTTAAGAGTAAACATCAAGCTCTCCAGGTTCATTTTGCATCAGATGACAATGCGCCTTTGTTATGCTAAAACTATGCTAATATGCTACAGCCGCTGCGTTTGCGAAGTGCGCGAACCTATCGTACGCGGAGTTCTTATCAGAACTTAAAACTACTAAGCGAAAGTACCACTACTTAGCAAAAGTACATCAGCTGAGTGATGGTAGTTATTACTAGTTGTTACCGGCAAATCAAAATGATAAAAAAAAAATTACAAACATGAAGTTGGCTACCAAATATGCTGTATTATATGTGACTACAATTTAAAAAAAAAAAATTAAAAATAAAATAAGATTTCTAACCCTAAGTTGGCTATTAATATACAAAAAAAAAAAGTAAAAGAAAATTACTTTTAGCACTATTTCTACTGTCCTGGGAGTGAAGATTTGCTAACTAAACATGTGACATTCTCTAATGATACAGTTGGATTGGTTTTAGAACCAATCAAAATAGGCATGTGCTATATATGTTTGTGCCTATATATGTTTGTGCCTATTGTTCAATTGAGCAGTTTTCAAAATTTAAATACCAAGTTGGCTAATATATACTGAAAATGTTAATAAAATACTATTAAATGTCTCCATTTCAATGTATTTTTCTTTACAGTTAATACATACTTAGGCAGTTCAAGGGTATTTCCGATGAATCTGGTCGCCTTGCACTATCAACTCATAATTTGATATTTCCTGAAGGGACAACATGATTGGTGTTGGTGTCCGAAGTCGTCCATGTTTCTGTTGCGACCTCTCCTTCCATAATAAAGCCGGCCACGTCATCATTGAACAGAGTTGATACTTTGATGGAGTCACCTTTCGTCTCAAGACCAATGATGTCTACTTGAATTGTGTCCTGTGAAGGTTACTGGATCTGTAAAACAGTAATATTAAAATTAGAAATACGTAACACATCAAGTTTGCAAAATGCAAGTATTGTTATTGTGTTTCTTGGTAAATAATGTAAATAGGTTGGAGAAATTGGGTACTGAGGTGTGATTGGGTAATAAATAGGCTTTATGAAGAGAGCTTGGCATGTCATTGTGAGTATAGGTGACATACATGTATCACTGCTTTGTGTGGAGCTCGAGAAACACCATGCAATTATCTATTTTTGGATGACATTCAACAGGCAAGGTATTGGAATGTGGAGAAACATTATCTAAGGATGACAAAGTAACGTTCAGATGTATTTTGTGGTAAAGAGAAGAATGTCTACATGTTCACTACTTTATGTTAGGTTGACAAGATTTTGATAGTAGAATGTCGACATCATGAGAATTTATGTCAGGATGACGACGTTTTGACTTGCATATTACATGTATCATGTATGTCGGGATATAGAAATTGCACTTTAAGGATGTTGTCATCCTGATGTATATGAACATTGAAAGTTGACATCTTGATGTAAGATGCCATCATCACAAGATGATGGGTGTAAGTTAGGGGATTTAGTGACCACTGATAAAAAGAGCTGAAAACAGCTGAGAAAGGTGTAAAAAAGCTGAATTTTGGAAAGTTCCTATACTTTTGTATACATCAAGTGAGAGAAAAGCTGACATCCAAAAAAAAAAACAATTGAAATCAGCTTTAAAGCTGAGATTTCACACTCCTGGTAAGTGTAGATATGATTACAGGTCAAACTTACCAAAACGTCGGTGTGGTTGGTTGTGTTCAGGGCTAATGCTTTGATGTAGTTGGGTTTTTTTTTTTGGGGGGGGGGCCTGACGTGGGTGAGGCTGATGGTGTCTCCCATTTTGATCAGGCTGTGTGTTTTCGGTGCCACAAGGCAACGTGCATGGTTCCTGTCGAGTCTTTCATCGTTATGTTTCGGACTGTACCTTGTGGATACAATTTTGGAACTTCATCCTGAAAGAAAGGAGCAATGAGAAGTTATTTTGGTTGAGTATATAACAACATGAGATTGCCAAATGTGACATTGCAATTTGGTTTTTGCAGGATCATATTTGGCAACAGGGGCTTGTTGAGGGACGGCCACTTCTGTAGGAGAACTGCAATTGCGTATTTTACGCAATCAAGCACGCATTGTGCAGTATTGAGAATGTTCCAAAACACATATGCTTGTTGGTCGAAATGTGTTTCGATATACGACAAAGCCGATGCGTGTTATAACACGCATCGGCTTTGTCGTATTTCGAACACATTTCGACCAACAAGCATATGCATAAATGCAAGTTGACACTCGGAATACCGATGCACGTGGATGGTCTGTAGGAAATGATATGAACGAAATCTATTGGGCGATCATTAAGTGGGGAATAAGCCCAGTACACTAGTAATTATCTTACCTGGATAGCAACACCTTGCACTGTCACACGACTGGCCGCTTTCCTCCTTGATCTGGTCAAAAGCCGTTGGCAGTGCTGGTGGCGGATCTACAAGCATTCCGGCTGCTTGTAGGATTGTGTCCGGGATGGTCAGAGGTGTAGATGGCGTTACCTTTGTTTTTAGCGTTAATCAGTATTAAATCCGCCTTCTGGCCTTTTGTATAGTTCCTTAAGAGAACAGCTTTCCCAGCTTGAAACTTGAGTACAGCTCTTTACTGTAGATATAGCCTTTGATGACTCCTGTTTCGTCAGCGAACCTGGCCTCGAGTCGTTCTTCCTTCTCTTTGGTTTTGACGACATGGAGCCTTATTGGTTTGGGGTATGGCGATGGTTTGCTTCCATTTAAGATTTTGTTGACTGTCTCCATGATCTGCATATAAAAGAATTTTGAAAAATTGTTCAGGGCAATTCTACGCAAACCATGAGGGGATATTATCAATGAATACGCATATTAAACTGCCATTTTGTAAGAGGTATAATATTGTGATACATGTATCTTTCAGCATGTATCTGTAATGGGCACCATAAAAGTTGTCTAAAAGAGAAATTAAATTTGAATTGGATTTTTTTATATCATGTTGCTACTTAAAGAATGATTAATATGTTAACTTAGTTATTGCACTTTCAGTTTAAGTTGATATGGACATCATAACAAAGGTAATTTTTGGCATATCCTGTTGATGTAATGCGAGTATCCGGTTTTCTTTTTGTTCTGAGTGCCATGATAATCTAATTTTATTAGCATAATACAAGATTTTAGGTTCCAGCATAATTTATTTCATCTTCAAAACTAATCACAATATTAATTAAACTGAAGAGAACCATTTTTTTTCTACGTCGCCGTCAGCATTCGGTGTGAAGCCTTAATCATTATTTAATTCGTGTTTTTACATTCAGTTTTTCCCTGCAATCGTGTTTCCTTCCACTAAATTTTCTACAGGTTAGTGCTTGCGCCACTGTCTAGCCTTCCTAAAAAATATTAGGAAGTTGTCCCAATATCCGTTAATGTGTTTGATTAACTTCTGCATTGAAAAATATCGCTATTTCACATGCCACTTTACCTTTCGCTGCCCGCGCGTCGCGAACATTAATCTCTCAAATAGGCCTAAACCTCGATGTATTTTGAGCACGCATGTTCGCTGACTTCGGCGTTATTTATAATAAGACGTCCAAGTGCTGTGAATTATTCAGTATGAACATTA
>NW_022144785.1:0-18330 GCF_000002235.5 Strongylocentrotus purpuratus | reverse complement strand
TTTATATAATATTTCCTATTGCCAATGAACTTTTAAAGGAAAAAAGAGTGTAGCTATCCAGACGCCACTGCAACAGGCTATGGAGACTGAGTGCATTTGCTATGTGTTTCCTATCACAATTGACTTTTCTTTCTCATCAGTCCCAAATTCATGTCTTTCAATATTTTGTTTTTGCATATGGTCTACCCTTCACTGAATTATGTGATTAACAAAAGTTGCGTCAGAATGCAACGTTCTTTCCACTTGTAATTTTAACGAGTCCTTAAATAATTAACTATTTTGTTCTTGGCTAAAAACAAACAAAGATGCTCGCTCGGTATCGTACAGTATACAACGTCGATTTTATGATCTGAAATTGGCAATGTTATTCGACTGAGCATCAATACACTGTAGATATAAATCATTTCACTTACATTTTTTTTAAATACTGCTGGAGAGAGCATTTTAAGCCTACAACTTCTGACTAAATTTAACGGTGATGGGTACTATCTAAATGTTCTTTTTTTGTTGGTAGACAAAAATGTCTCCTTCATTTTTGTGATACAATTAATTTCAGTGGTTGTTGCCATAGGAAACCGAACAAATTTCATTATACCCCACCTCTGTAACCCCAACACCCCCATCCAAACATACCCACCCGGCAACTTAATCTAACCAACTCACCTCAACCCTACCCAACATTGAACTTATCATTTCAAACCAACCTAACTCACCCAAACCCAATTCAACCCATCCATATGCAACACCGAAGCCAACACAACCAAATACATGTACATGTACATGTACATTTGTACACCCAACCAACCCCATCCCAACCCACCCAACCAAACCAACCACCAACTACCCACTGCAAAACTATAACACATCATCCAAACCGCACGTGGGGACTTTTTTTCTATCATGTGAATCCAGTGCCGGTTGAAAAGGTACTGATGGATGAGTGTTTTCTAACAAACCCCTCCTAACTATGACGTTCTCAGTGACATCAAGAACCAAATTCTCGATTTTTAGTGCATGTATTCTATTTTGACGATTTTTTTTTATTTTGTCGACAGCATAACAATTTCTCCATAGAAGCACACACACATTTGGTCCATTCAGTATGTGCTGCTATCCGGACAAAATATGGCCGACCGAGTGCCCTCTGCCTCGTTCCCCTGCGTTCCTCTGTATAATGCTGGGCGGGGGCCTGGTGGGGACGTGGGTGGGCTGCTATTACGAATGCATCCGTGGGAAGGAGGTTGAGTACAACTACTATGCCGCGGTCTGGACTGGCGGTTTGGTAAGTTGATTTTTTTTTAAATACTGTTTATCATGTCCCTGGCCCTAATTATTGCACAGATGTTTGACCAGACCAATCAAAAACATGTTTTCTTAAACAAGCTGGTTTTAATTAATAGGGTCCATGCAATACATTTTTTTAAGGAACTAATTGTATGAAAACTATTTGACATTCCTTTTTAGTTAATTTTATGAAAAGTGCACTTTTTTAGACATTTCAAATTAACCATATTTTTTCTGGTCAACTGGGGGCACTGTTGCTGTGATGTCATTTCTGGAAGACAATGTTCAGTTTATGGGTTTCTATTAAAATTGTGAATCCAAAAATTTACTCATTGAAAACATTTGTGAAACAGTTTGCTCTTGGCTTCCTGCCATGTACTGACACAACAACAAATCACAAAAGAAAAGAAAATTATTCAACAGCAAAGTATCCAAAGTTCTGCAACTTTTGGTGCAGAATCGGTGTAACATTGAGGTTTCTCCCTGAAATGACATCATTAATTCATTCATTCATTCATATTTATTTCCACTTAATCATTTTAAAGGGAAAGGTTTAGACAATAATTTAGATGAACGGATAAGATTAAGCGGTGGGCTTCTCCCAAAAGCAAGCTTGTCAAGTGGAGAAGTCCATTATGTGTAGAGAAAATATATATATTAATTACATTTGTTCCTTTAACTTACCTACACAATGAAGTACACTTTAAGTTACACATACAGAGACAAGGAACCAACACAAACAGGACAAGACAAAACAAATCAAGTACAATCAGAACCTACATGGGATATAATAAGAAGAATATGTTCACAGCAAATAATAAGTAAAACTAAAATTAAGCATACCAAGTTCATCACATCACAAGTTTGCTCACAAGTTTGCTCATATATGGAAATATGCATTAGCATAAAACCAAACAGCCACCAGCATACCTTACAAATAACAACATGAAAATTGTAAATATGGTTAAATGGGACAAAAAGGTGCATTTTCAAGGATTGCTTTAAACAAAAATATAGCCCAAATACTCAACTTATGCTCTTTTAATGGACTTTGATGCCCGATTTATTTAATTTCGGCCTACATAAAAATCATTGTTTTTCGCACTGTGGGAATTTTGGATGATTCAAGACTTGTATAGGTGGTAAGAGAATATAAAAGTAAACATGTCTTCCTAAACATATACATGTATTACATAGAAACTGCCTCGTTGCGAAATGTACATGATTGTTGTGACATCACATTTGCAAAGTTTTTCCAGATAAAAGCACCCCATAAGTATTGCATTTTTAATTTCAACGATTTGATAATATATATTTTACAGTCTCTTTATTATTGGCAACGGCTGTCTTTAGCAAAGAATTAATTTTAATTCGAACATTGACATCAAGATATTGGCTAAAATCTATCTTTGAAATCTTTTGCATTATAGTATTTTGCATCATATGGCACATGCATGTTCGCCAGTATAACCCGGCGTACATGGTGTACCCATGTGTCTAAAATCCCCATGATGTTCCCATGGTGTCCAGTAAATCCCATGGTGTTCCCATGGTGACATAAAATCCCCATGGTGTTCCCATGGTGTCCATTAATCAGCATGGTGTTTTTCATGGTGTCCATAAAATCCCCGTGGTGTTCCCATGGTGTTCATAAATTCCACATGGTGTTCCCATGATGTCCATAAAATCCCCATGGTGTTCACCATGGAGCTCATAAATTCCCCATTGTGTTCCCATGTTGTCCACGCAATCTCCATGGTGTTCCCATGGGTTTCCCATGATGAGCATGAAATCTCCCATAGTGATCATTTTAACTTATATGGTGTTTCTTGATGACCCCATGGGTTTCACATGGGAATCCCATTGGATGCTCATGGGACGTCTTTGTAAGGGCTAGGCCTAATGACATTTGACTATGACATTTCCGTAAACTGGGGTAACGTTGGCACCCTGGGTAACTTTGGCAGAGTAAACGTTCGTTCTTGAAAGGTTGTAAATATCATAATTGTACAAGTTTTGTGAATAATATCAATTCCATTGAATTCCGGTACCCTGCCGAAATTGCCCCCAATATACGAGGAAACTTTCAGCACACTAGGAGGTTCATAATCCCATTATTTTTTTGTGTGTTTTGTTACTAGGTTAAAGATAAGGATCTAGGTGCAAACAAGTACAACAGGAGAAATGTTCAGCTGTTTATGTTTTGGACATGCAATACCCTATACAATGTATATATAGTTGACGGTATACTAACAACATTTTTCAACCTGTGTAAATGCATTCTTCTCTGCTTGGTCCACTCTAGGCGGTGTTCAGTGGAGTCTTCCAGCTGTTTCTTGTTTGTTTCTGGAATAAATGTCTGGTAAGAGCGAAGAATTGCTTCATACTTTCCATGTTGTTTTACAAATTAATCGTGTGCATCGGAAATGGTGCCCTGTGTCGTCGAATATGTTCCACCGTGCATGAATCAGCGGCTGTTTTATGTAAGAATCATTTCAATTGAAGCTTCCTAATGAAGTGACTTCTAAGTTAAGTCATCTTAGTTTCTTCAGGTTTCCAAGTTGTAGTCCCTGTGCACTTTTGAAACATCCTTGTTTGTATTTCCAAGGGAAAAACAGAAGGAAATTGCCAGTGTTGAAGATGCTAGTGTGGATTAATACGAAATGATCATTAGTCCATAACAATTATTACAAGTAATCCACTCCTAAACACTTGTACATTTTTAAACGAACTGTGAAGGAAATATATGACGGTAAGGGGGTATTTAACCCCCCCCCAAAAAAAATTTTTTTAAAGAGTGCCCTGTTTTTAACAGTGCCCTTTTTTTCTGACCAAGTGCCCTTTTTAAAAGAAGTCGTGCCCTTTTTTTGTGTCATTGGCCGTTCTGGGTGCCTTTTTTGTGAATTACGCGCATGTATTGCCCTGAAGCACCATTAGTGTGCACAATCGTCGATTTTAAGGAGCGCCCCCATCGACGGATGGTACCCCCCCCCCCACCCCTACTATTTGAATTTTTGGAGGCCAAGTGTCCGGGGAAAAAACGTGTCTACATTTCAAAACGGATGTGCAAGTGCCCTTTTTAAGAAATTCCCCCCCCCCCCAATAAAAATGACCGTGCTACGCCACTGTGCAGAACTTCACTAAAACAGTAGAGCGACATTTATGTTTCGGATTTTTTTTTACCCACCCTGTATGGGTGTTCACCATGTCTCAAAACAGAGTCATATCCCTAATTGGATTGTATTCTACAAATTTCCCCTCAGAAATACTTCCTGGTGATCTACAACGTGGTGTTGGTTGGCTGTGCTGCCTACTGAGCGCTGCCCTGTACAGCTACATCACCTACTTGGAGAATGAGGCAGTGCCGCAGGGCGATCCGTCGCCGAGCGTTGGCGTGATCCTGTCGGCGGTGCAGGCCGTCTTGGCCGTGTTCATCCTGTTCTTCGTCATGGTGTGGAACTGCGTCATCGGCTGCGCTAGTCTGGACGACCAGTCGGTAAGAATGTGGCTATATTTTAAACAAATGAGGGCGATGTCAGGACTCCATTCTGTGGTACTTTTTTACTGTGGCAATTTAGTACTTTACTTCAGAAACAAACATTCGAACAATGTCGTGTGAACATGTAATTTTTGGCATGTAATTTTTGGCCTACTCAAGTTCACTTTCAATAGTATGAGCATATGTTGCACCCTATGTACCGCATTTGTTTGAACAAAATATGTGTTATAGTTTATGGGCGGTGTGGTTTTGTCTCAGCACTCGTTTGGTACTGACTCTTACATTCTGAATAGAGGTTCTTTTTTTATTCCATACACGAGGGATTGACAAGACAAATTGAGCAACATCATCAGTCGCATTGATCAAGATTTGAATCGAGATTATACTGAATCTATCATGCATTTCGATCAGACATCAGAGGTTTTTTTTCACTCTTAAACTATTTCCCTAGTTTCCTTTTTGGAAATAAGAAAGTATGAATAAAGGCAAATATTTGCTCAGTGATGTGATTTTCAATTCCTTCACCGTTGGTGTACATTTCCTGAAATCTTAACTGAAGCAGTCGTATAGCTCTTGTTTGGCAAAAAACGTGTGACGTAAATATGACAATTTGGGAGATTTATAAACTCTGGCAATTTGTTTTTTCCCATATGTCTTTTAAAACAGTTGCATATAACACCTGTTGCAACCTAGCTTACATTTTGCTGTCTATCTCTTTTTTTTAAATTGTTAGGATTCGTACGACGACCACCGCAGAGCCACCAACAGGTCGCGTAGCCACCAACGCCCCCGAGAAACCAGCGGCCCTTACGAGGACGACTTCTTCAATCGCGAGCCCGGCATCTACAGCGCTGAGCAGAGCCAGTATCAAGAACGCCCCCAGGAGGTCAGCTACGGCCAGCCGGACCGTACCAATACGTCCACCGGTACATCATCCCACGGGCGTCTGTGAGGGGCGCGGTGAAGGACGACCGGCAGGGATACCACAGCAACGGCGGCACCATGGTGGTGGACGGCAGGGAGCCACGCGGCTTCTACTCGGGCTCCAGCAGGTTCAGCTCCGCCCCCACTCGCCAGAATGGATACATCCATCAAAATGGCGGCGCCGTACCGACGCCAACAGCATGGGTCGGGTTCGTGATGCTGTCGGGTCCCGTTCGGGTGACCTTGGTAGTGACCGGTACGGGCGGGTATTAGTCTGATGCAGATGCATGGCGTGGCTCCGCTTCAAGCAACATCACCGATGGTTACTATTAGCTTACACAGGGACCTAGCATCCACCAAATATGTCCATAACCCCAACATAATTCAACAGCATATTATGACGCGGTAGATCTTTAAGAACAAATATGTATGAATGGTGAACGATATTGTGTGTTTGGTATTCACACGCTGTAGTTTGAACCGCTCATATTCCACTACATGTTTAACAAGAATTTTAAAAGGGGAAGGACATGTCAGAAAACAATGCCTAAAATTGTTCCACCGTAAACAACATATTTCTTTTACGGTCAGATAACCATTTGTGTTAGTGTCAATTAACTTAGGAAAGGACCCAAGTAATGTGCATTCCTTTGAGACAAGGGTTCGATTATTTTAATACGCTGATGGAATGGAAAGTGTTTAAGCAGTTTACTTCTTTTTCTTTCTAATACAGGGAATCATAATGTTGTAAACTAAACCAATTTGGGGGTGGTAGTGGATAGTTGAAATATATTGCCGTATAGGCCTACGTGTATTCTAAGTCAATTAAACAAATGACTGGTGGATAGGAGAGCCGAATCCTCATCAGCAACAAAGACATCAATTTTTATATTTCAATGAATAATTAAGATTACCATTTTTAACTTTTTTGTTACCTATATGTATTTACCTCGTAACTGGTTCGAATACTGTATGTTTGGTATGGTATGCTTGAAATTTCATCCAAAATGCTTTTATAGCGGCTGAGACATCCATTCAGGAGACAATTATCAGAGCGATGATTTGATGTGATTTGTCACGAACAGAGCCATGTTGTTTTGTCTTTGACATTCATCTTGAATAGTCAGATACCTGCTGTAACGATGGTAGCCTATTGGTCTCATCCCAAGATCTTGAGTATACTTTCAATACTATTGTTACCTCTTAAATTCACAAGACTAAGTGGTGGTAGAAAGACGAGGCATTGCGGAAGAGAGTGCAAAAGTAGTATTTCTTGTGCATTGCACAGTATACAGTACTGTAGTTGTAGTCTCGATTAATTCTGGAAAAGGTGCCCTTAGGGCTAGGCTCAATTTTGCCAAAATGATCATGTCGTTGAAATAATTGTAAAAAGCACCCAGAAAAATCAATTCGTTGCGCCAATGTATATATTTTAAATGAAAAGGAAGTGTTCTTTAAGTACACACAACAATTTGTTTTGAAATACGAACTCTAAGTTTGAAAAACAGAGTCTGTAAATATTCGTTTTGCCATGGAAAGATTTTACACAGTATTTTTGTAATTAAATATATCCACGTCCATGTATTCTATACTCGTCATATATAATTGTATGTACATTTTAACTCACGTTTAAAACAAATATACTTTTGTACGTACTAGGATTTAATTTTTGGATACGTATTTTTTTTATCTGAAATAGTCCTCTCTTTGTTGGAGTTCACTTCGGGAAACTATGTGTTCACGTCATGTTACGTCTTGTAATACGTCGTGTAACACGTCGAACCTTTTGTAAGTTTTTCTCAATTAGATATCGTTTGAAGTTCTTATCACTTAGTTTGTGAAGGCCTTTAGATACTCAACTAACGTCATCAGACGATTTAATCAGGTGGTAACACTTAGCGTTCACGCTGCACGTCTTGTTTAATCGACCAATCCGTCACGCCCCTCCCAAAACACTTGACCAATCACAGCCTTGATAATGTCCGACATGCCTGCACGCGCGTATGCTGCGCGCGGCTTAGATATGCAGTGACATTGAAGAGGCGCACGTGTTGTTTCCTAATTAGTGCGCAGTGGGCGGGGCTTTATAATGGATCGGTTTATTTGAGGTGTGCACATATTTTGGCAAGTTGTACAGACACAGTTGGCCGCATGAGCATGAAGTTGGCATGTGTATAAACATTGTGCTATGATCAATAATGGCTCCTAACTGGTGCCATCTGATTCAGTATTTAATACACATTTTGTTTAAAGGGTGTCATTATCGACATTTGAATTGAGGAACTCAAATTGTAATTATATTGCTATTCATGTAAGTTTTGAATCCAACACTTGCGTGAGTTCGGTGAGTGACCATACTTTAAAGGATGTTTCGGTGAGTGACCACACTTTAAAGGTGTTATATCCAGCATTTTATATGTTAAATTCACTGTTAATTCAACATTTTAAATGTTGATCATGTTGATTCACCGCTTTCAATGTGTTAAACTTGAAAAACAAGAAGGTCGAATTAACACATAACAGTCTAAGTGTTGGATTGAAAATGCATGGTTCAATATTTAAAAATGCTGGATTCAACACTTTCAAAGTATGGTCACTGACCGAACTCATGTAAGTGTTGGATTGAACACTCCAGTTTTTAGAGTGTATTGCCAAGTAAGTCACCAGATGAATTGTGTTTGAACATGTTTAGAGAAATTGTAATATGGTCTTTGCAGTCTAAAATGAAATCGATTTTTATAAAAACAAGTTTTTTTAAGCGCCTTAATTTTTTTTAATAAGCAAGACCACATCCCTTTTTTATGTATTAGCGGGGGTGGATTCTTTTTTTTATTTTTTCTTTAATTTTTTCATGTATATGGGATGATTTTATTTTAAGATTTGTTTACTGTGTATTGGCAATTAAATGAAATTAAAATTGAACAAATTACCGCCTCACAGCTCTGACGGGTTGTATTTTGTCTTTGGCCTAAAACCAAACCAACAAATCGTTACAGTTTTCACGAAGAGACAATTTTGGCAAAAATCAGTATATTTTCGAAATTCTTTTTTGGGCCAAAATCGATTAAGTGTATTGCAACGGACATCTTGGTGAAGTTGTTTTGTCAAAATCAGATGAAATCATTGAGATCATGAGAATCAATAAAGGGAAAAATTTCACCAAAGTCGTATTTTCAGTTTTCACGAAGAGACAATTGTAGCAAAAATGCACGTTGTTCTATGGGGACAAAATAACGCAAGTGTGCGATTTTGAGTTTTCACGAAGAGACAATTTTCGAGCGCGCGCAAGCAAACGACGCGTGCGGGCAAAACGAAGCGCGTGTGGGATTTGAGTTTTCATGAAGAGCAATTTTGTGCGTGTTTGGATAGCGGAGAGTTTGAGTTTTCACGAAGAGACAATTGGATCATTGCCAATTTTCCCGGAAAAAACCAATCGCCTGTGGAATTTTGAGTTTTCACGAAGAGACAATTGACTATGAACGTTATTGCTCCGCAATTAATTGGTCTATTGACTCGCAATTGGTACAATGTGTAAGTGTGAGATTTCAGCTTACTATCGGTATAAACAAATAATCAACATGTCCTTTAAAAATAGGCGAAATCTCCAGTTTAAAAGGGTTCAACTTTAAAGTCGATTTTCTCAAAAACTATGTTTCAACGCCCCGTGGCCAAAATTGTCTCTTCGTGAAAACTCTGACGATATGTGTGATTTTTTTTACACACTACAGAGACTGTGGAGGGCTCCACTGCTCCTTTATAGTATTACCTTCGCAAAGGAGGTTATGTTTTTCTTTTTATCGACGTTGTGGTTTGTCAGTTAACAGGTTAACATGGGAAGTTCTGCGCAAACTTTACGTTGTGCGAAAGCTTACGAGTAGGCCAACAAGCTGGCAAGAGGACAAGTCCTTAAAACCCAAGAATTGTGGAGAAAATTTAAGATATAGCGCATCAATGCATCTAGTACCGCTTTGTGCAGTCAATCCAACAGCAATGTCGGCAAGCGCCCACGGCACGAACTTCGTACATCGCAGTCAAAAGGTACCTTAACATGCACAAACTTTACTTGTTCGAAAGTTATTAGTAGCCAACAAGCTGGCTAAAGGACAAGTCCTGAACCCAAGAATTGTGAAGAAAGTTAAAGATATAGCGTATTCATGCATTAGGTAACCACTTTGTGCAGTCAATCAACTGCAATGCCTGCAAGCGCCCGCGTCACGAACTTCGTATATCGCAGTCAAAAGTTACCTTAATATGGGAAGTTCTGCACAAACTTTACGTTGTTTAAAAGCTTATGAATAGGCCAACAAGGTGGCAAAAGGACTAGTCCTGAAACCAAAGAATGCGGAGAAAATTTAAGATATAGCGCATCAATGCATCTAGTAACCGCTTTGTGCAGTCAATCCACTGCAATGCCTGCAAGCGCCAGCGTCACGAACTTCGTATATCGCAGTCAAAAGTTACATTAATATGGGAAGATCTGCACAAACATTACGGTATTCGAAAACCTATGAGTAGGCCAACAAGCTGGCAAATAGATTAGTCCTGAAACCCAAGAATTGTGGAGAAAATTCATGATATAGCGCATTCATGCATCTGGTAACCACTTTGTGCAGTCAATCCACTGCAATGCCTGCAAGCGCCCGCGTCACGAACTTCGTATATAGCAGTCAAAAGGTACCTTAACATGGGAAGTTCTGCACAAACTTATTTTGTTTGAAAGCTGATGAGTAGGCTAACATGCTGGCAAAAAGGCAAGTGCTAAAACTCAAGAATTGTCTAGAATGCAAGATATAGCGTATCAATGCATATAGTAACCGCTTTGTGCAGTCAATCAAGTGCAATGCCTGCAAGCGCCGCGTCACGAACTTCGTATATCGCAGTCAAAGGTACCTTAACATGGGAAATTCTGCACAAACTTTACGTTGTTTAAAAGCTTATAAGTAGGCCAACAAGCTGGCTAAAGGACAAGTCCTGAAACTTAAGAATTGTGGAGAAAATCTAAGTTATGAATAGTTCTGCACAAACTTTACGTATTCAAAAGCTTTTGAGTAGACCAACAAGCTGGCAAAAGGAAACGTCCTGAAACCCAACAACTGTGGAGAACATTCAAGATATATCGCATTAAAGCATCTAGCAAACGCTTTGTGCAGCAATGCCTGCAAACGCCCGCTACACGAACTTCGTATATGACAGTCAAAAGGTACCTTTACATGGAAGTTCTGCACAAACTTTACGTTGTTCGAAAGGTTATGAGTAGGCCAACAAGCTCAAGATATAGCCTATCAATGCATCTAGCAACCGCTTTATGCAGTCAATCAAACATCAACGCCTGTAAGCGCCCGCGACACGAACTTTGTATTTAGCAGTTAAAAGGTTCCTAAACAGGAAAAGTTCTTCACAAACTTTACGTTGTTGGAAAGCCTATGAGTACATAGGGATGTGTGTGAATTGTTTTTGTTTTGCTGAAGGAATGCACGCCTTGTCTATTATCCGTGCAAAGAACTTTAAAACGGTGGTTGTGCTTAAAATTCCGTAACTTATAAAGTCAATGAGTGATTTGAATGATTTGTGTCAAACTTATGAATTGGCTTGCATATCTAGATTTTGAAAGTGGTACATGCTGAATTTTTACTAAAACAATAGTCCCGAGATTGGGTTTCGTTTTTTTTTACTCACCCTGTACAAACCACAATTGTTCATTGGTGCTGTGTGCAATGGCGGGAAATTGTTTAGCCTTGAAGGAGGCGTGAGCTCTCTGAGTACTTTCTAGTGGATATGTGGTGAAAGTAAGTAAATACAATTATAAATGAATGTACATATATTGTGAAATATACATTTTGTACGACATTTCTGACAATGATTTCTCCACGTTAACTTATGACGCCAACCAAATTACAATCTTAGCTAGCAAATATAATGTGAAGTGTCACAAAATGGAAAAGGGAATTGTTTTCTTAGGTGGACTGGAAGTAATAATTCACAGCGAACGTAAAAATCCATAATCAAGGGCGGATCCAGAACACATTTTTTTTTGGGGGGGGGGGGCCAAAAAAATTGTGGTCCTCCAAAAAGTGGGTCAAAAAAATTATGGCGTGGGGTTCGGGCCCGCTTAAGGGCCCCGAAAAAAAATTGGATTCTAGATGCTCTGTGGTGCGATCTGAGGCAATTTCTGACCACTTTAACCAATTTTTTTGAGGAAAAGATGGTGTACTCATTGCTGCCTTTATTGCGATGTCACATTAAAAAAAAAAAAAAAATGGTTTCATTTTTTGGGGGGGCCATGGCCCCTTTGGCCCCCCCCCCTGGATCCGCCCTTGTCCGTAATCAAGTTGTTTTATCGAGATCAAAACACCAAGTGTACGGTCTAAAATCTATTACTTGCTATTGCTTCATCTAATCAGGATACAGGAAGAAAGTTCCAAATCTTGATGTTACTGTTAGAACAAGGTTGAACATAAAGTAACCCCCTTTGGGACAAGGCTGCGTCAGATTAAACTGGTCCCCCCTCAAAAAAACAAAACAAACAAACAAACAAACAAACAAATAGGGACGGCTAGCTAGATCAAATGTAAAGCCAAGCCCCTGCGCATGTGCAACATTATTGTTGACCCCCCCCCCCAAAAAAAAGAAGAGAAAACGATGTGGAATAAAAATTGAAGCTCCTCACCATACAAGCTGCACGTTAGTGGTAAATCTTGTTGCCATTTTGCTAAGGCTGGTTATTCAGGGGGCGGGAGTCAGGCCAGTCCTGCATATAATTTGCATCCATATTAGGAAAACTCCCTAACGCATTCGGGATTCTTCATTGCTAGCTACCTGTTTATACATTCAAAGTCCGAAGGACAACGGTGGGACAGGAAACCAGTCTGGCGTCGGGTGAGTGGAATCAGTATAGGGCGCCATCAAAAGTTTGCTTGTTTACTTACTTTGCATTCCGTTGTAAACTATACGTTTACTGTATGATCATATTTTGACCAGAATTTCTCTGATTTTCACCTTACCGTTCGTCACCGATGATTGTGAGTAAACCAGTTTATCCTTCCCCTTCATAGTTTAAAATGACATTGATAAGTGTCTAGATCCTTTAAATAAAGGAGTTTAGAGTACAAGCCGAGTTCGGGCGGTCTGTTCTTGACACTGCAGGGTAAAATGTTTGTGCAAAACCCCGACGGAGAGGTGTGTGTGATCCTATTCCGATTGCACTGTTCGGGGTCGTTTTCCCGTCGTTGGAGCGCGCGAACAATATACCTTAAAGAACAGATCACCCGAAAAAAGCCCAAAGTCACAAGAGAACCTGAAAGTTCACCCTGCTGCCACGCTTCCGGGACCCTTTCATAGAAAAAAATTAACGTGTAAAAGTTATTGTATTTGCAATTATGCTTGGTTCGTGGAATTTTAAAGAAAACCACTTCCGGAGAAGGCCTTTGTACAGGGGCTATGTCGTA
The DNA here is from genome assembly GCF_000002235.5 of Strongylocentrotus purpuratus. Classification (NCBI taxonomy): domain Eukaryota; kingdom Metazoa; phylum Echinodermata; class Echinoidea; order Camarodonta; family Strongylocentrotidae; genus Strongylocentrotus; species Strongylocentrotus purpuratus. The sequence continues at coordinate 5,178 of NW_022144785.1, read as the reverse complement.
TCAATTTTATGGAAACTGATAAATTGCCTCTCTTGGAAGAGAAATATCGTGAGGAAAATTGACCTCTCTCTACCGAAAGTGTAAAATACATGCGGACTAGTGCAGTTTAGTTAAATTATATTTTGATATTACTTAAGAAACAAAAACTAAAATTGACAGTTTTAAGACTTGTACCAATGATTTGCTGAAGCCAACCCCACTAAATGTAGAACATTTCGGCTGCAGGTAGGTAAATCACCGCGACGTTATACATTATCGTTCTCACCCAACTAGACAATATGAAACAAAGGTACACAGAGCAAGGAGACATTTGAACGACAGTGCCGGATGTGAACGCTTGTAAAAGCTATTCATTATTACCCATCTCCTGATATTGTTTTCCTCAATTTTACTTGGATACCAAAATAGAACCCAACATTAAAGTTTTTGGGTGAAAACAGTTAGAAATCATTCTGTCAACAATGATTGCTAAAAAACAAAATCCTAGTATAAAATGCCCATACAGGTTGAGTAGAAATAAACGAAACCTAAATGTCGATTGTCTATTGTTTAATGAGGTTCTGCATATCACTGTCAAAATATGGGTATGAAAGCCCAACTCCTGAGCCTTCCTTGAATACAAGAATCATTCCAATCACTCATGTACTTTTTAAGTTACGGAATTTTAAACACAAAAAACGTTTTAAACTTCTGTCCACGGATCACAAAAAGTATGGTTTTTTTTCAGCGATACAAAAACAATTTACACACAACCCTTCGTGACTTGATTTCGTTTTGCTGAAAGAAGACTTACCTTTTTGTGATTTGAATGATTCCTATACTAAAATGACGCTGATGAATTTGACTTTGATATCTTATATTTTGAAGGAACTTCATGCAGAACTTGGCTCAATGTCTGAAACGTAAACTTGCAAAAATCACTTACCTCACAGGCATTATGTTAACCATGAAACATATGAAATATAAGCCTTTCAAGAACTGGCTATATATCATTACAGATAAGGCAAGGTGACTGACAGGCGCCAATTTCTTGATAGGCGTGCGTTTAAGATATTTCGAGGTTAACTGAATGTTGTGACGCAAGTGGTTTAACAGTTTGCATTAACAGTCTAACACAGTAACCACATATCTGAAATGTATTCACCATTGTTCATATTTCAGGACTTTCAGACATTTTGTCCGGACCAAAAGTGTTCAGATATTTCTGGTTCAAAGTTACTTCATGCACCCTTTTTTAGCGAAATTGAAACAAACATAACAGCATACGGCGAGGAGTAACTTCAGCGAAATGAAGCCACGCTCTATACATGTGTTTACTTTTACGGATAAAATGACCTTCCCTTTCCGACAAAACTGAATTAATCTTATTGCCATGCCGTACTTGACGCCAATGCGAAAGCAAGGCAAAATCTCTTGACGTCAATATAGTCGTTGTTTAATTCTGAGTAGCCGTAACCTATGCTTCTGTCTCAAAGTCACGTGAAGTATAAATCGGGCTTGACACAACCGCATTCTGAAAGTCCATTCCGAAGGGCAGAGGCTATAGCCTATAAATACTGGTGCATTAGGTATAAGGTGCTAAGCTTTTCGATATATGGACACCAGTCCGCTTAACCTGCTAATATCTGCCTAATGTTAGACATGAGGTTTAAGACGGTCGTGTCTCTGCTCTTGGTGGTTGTGGGAGTCTGTCTGGCCCAACAGAAATGCTGCGCACCTGACCAATACGAGAGCCTCCTGGGTGAGTTGATGGTTATTGTTGGTGATGGTTATTGGGTTGTTTGCTGTTGTTGTTTTTTTGACTTGTAGCTGAAACATAGAAGTTGCTCATGCCAAATTTACTGTTTTCAACTTATAATGGGCAAAAATGGGACAAAATCTAAGGCGGTGACCACACTGAATCTAGTATAACATCATTTTATAAAATACTGGCCGACCAAAAGTGCATCCCGGGTACTGACATTGAAGACCCTCTAAACCTCAAGTATGAGGGGTCTTAATAAACTCTCACCCTTTGTGCACATTGAAGTCCGTAGTTTCAATGAACAATAAACAAACATTATTTCAAACAATTTTATAGTCCTAATTAGAATTCTAAACTATTTTGACCTAGAGCGCTCCGAAGGGCTTGCTGGCCAGGGCAAGGGCAGTTGAGCATATGCACTATCCAGTATGCCTTCGACTACACTAACAGACGCAGTGCCGGCCTGTACGCTGTCGAAAGTCTCCAGGGATTCACACAATCACATCTGATTTTGGACTACAAGAAGGTGAATATGCTAATAGTTATTTAAGCATGCAGTCATAGACTGCTATCACACGTAATACATGCTGTATAGTGTGTATAGATTTTTACTAAACGTACATCAATTCGTCCACTTTAGTTAGCCTAATATAGCGCCGTTAAAAAGATATTGCCTATCTGCCACAGATTCGTAAGATGGACTTTGTGTCGGGGTGATAGTTAAAATAAATATTTGGTTCCCTTGTAGATTAAGACCTTGCCCTTCAACGACTATATTTCCCAAACACTGCAGACTCACTGTTGTCGCGACAAGGTTAGGGATCTTATATGAATAGTTTTGTTGCGGTACCCGTTACCTTATCACATTTGAATCAGCCAACCGACCTATTGGTTAGACGTCTGCATTAGTAAGCAGCGATCGTGGGCTCAACTCCCACCGGTTTAAAGTAGTTTGATTTTGTTGTCTTCTCACATTCACTCGGAGAAACAATGAGTAAGCAGAATTATTTTGTTTTATGATATACGTCGGTGAAAGGCAAATCCCGATTTTGAATTTATCCCCCCCCCCTTCACGTATAGAACAGGCATTATATGCCATGACCTTGAACAAATTGCAACAAATACCAAATCAACGGTTTTGAATCCCTTCATATGTGCTCTATCACATACAAAAAGTGTCCCGGGGGGTGAACTTTTTATTGGGTGAATTTTATTAAAAGTGCATTTCTTTCAATATTTAACTGTCCCATGTTTTTCGAAAAACTGAGGGCGAGGTCGCAGAGATGTCATTTGAGGAAGACACTGTCCGTTTTCTGTTCAGATTGTGAAAACCTAAAATTTGCTCATTAAAAACATTTGTCAGAAAATGTTGCTCATTGGCATACTGCCATGTGCTGATACAACATCGAATCGCAAAAGAAAAATAAATGAAACTCAGAAAAAAAATTCTGGCCACTTTTGTTGCTGAATAGCCGTTACATTGACATTTCTGCCTGAAATGACATCATATTTTTGCCCAAGAATATTGCAATTGCATTAGCAGAACAAAATAAAATGCATAAAAAAATCCCCTTGAAACAAAATGGCAAAACGATAATTAAAAAAAAAAGGGTTACATGGGACACAAAAGTGCATTTTTAAGGTTTGCATTAAAAAATACATTGCATAGGGCCTTTTAACCAAGAGATGTCAGATGATCGAAATAAAAAGCGCCAAGAGTCAAGGAATGTTGTTTCCTTTTTTTGTTTCTTGATTCTAGGGTTGTGGATATGTCTTCTCTGCCAAGAACAAGACTTGTCATACACTGCTCCTGTCGGACAAAGATATGCCGCACTGCATCCCAAGTAAGTGAAATTGACAGGAAAGGAATATGGAATACAGTTACACAAGGTACATTTAAACATGTAAGTAAGGAATAAGAAAGCAAAGACAATTCAGCATAATAGGATGGGACGCCGTTTATTAGCCGAAGGGTATCATTTTTTATTGGCATAGGCCGTTCGGAGCAATACATCAGTTTTGTCTTTGATTTCAGGGTTAATGGGACCTGCCAGTTATCCCTTAGTCAAGTCGATTTGTTGAATAGTGATGTTTTGCCATGTCAGAAGATCTGATCTTGGTTCCACGCGTACAGCTAAATACGTATGTGAAGACGTCAGCGCGCGACCGACAAGAGTGAACCAGAACAATGACAGCTGACGTCACACTTTCGGTACTCTATTTGTAAATGGTTGCTACAGGTAAAGTGCTTTTGGCCGTGCATGGCAAGATAGCAAAAATAGTGAATGCCATGAGACTCACTATGGGTGAGGTGTTATACATCAAAGAATTTCAATCAATATAGACCAAAGCATACACAAAAGACATGCTTTATCGATGTGCAGTGTTGGACTGTATATTTTCTTGAGTTACATTTGAGTTATAACATTTTATTTATGTCAACAGTTGTATAAGTGAGATAAATGTCACTTTTCGATCTAATTTTCCGGTGATGTTTTTTTTCCCAGGCGATCCCCAGGCGATGCCGGGTACCATCACTCCGTCTATCTTGGCGATGACAGCAGTAGGATAGTGGACACTTTTGTGTTCTACTACAACAAATGGGCATGGCCGGCAATATGACTGTCGGTGTCTACAGGGGAAGCTGTATTCCCATCATTAACTGTCTTCTTCGGGTCGCAAGGGGGCGTAGGAAAGCAGCAACCATCTTGTTAATACAAATTGAAACTTATTTACAATTAAACAAATGAATGATTTCAAGTAACCACCGGATGTATTTGACAAAACACACTTGATAATTCGACCACGAGAATCAGGCGCTTTGAACACAATTCTTTAACGTTTTCACGACACTTTGGCATAAAAGCGAACTTCAGGTCATCACCGCACAAATGCACATAGCGGTAGGCTTGTTGTCATTCCGCAATAGGCTGGTTCCCCGATAACATTATCGTTGCGATTTTGTATTCAGAGCGGGAATCATGCATAGGCTAATTCTGCATATAGTATGCATACATTAGGATGACATCCTCATATTCTAGTCCTAATCTATAATCCGGTATCGGTCCTGTCCATTCGAAGTCCGAAGGACAATTAATAGACAGTGAACCAGTCTACTACAACCACTACGCCCTGAAAGTGTCAATCAGTGTCGTTTTTGTATTCTACACGGCCAGGGGAAGTGGTGGAACGCGCACGCAGCCCATGGAGTCGAGGCTGGTTCGAAACCTGTGTAATTTCGGAGCATTATGACATGGTGTTACAACTGATATGTAGTAACCAACGGATAACGTATCACCAACCAATAATGTATCACAAATGACCGATATTGTATCACTAACCGATAATGTAGCAACAATTGACTGATAGTGTAGTAACATTTATATCCGATAATGTATCACGTGTCGACGGATAATGTAACTACAAAATAACTG
>NW_022144784.1:0-18439 GCF_000002235.5 Strongylocentrotus purpuratus | reverse complement strand
GCCCCCCCTGTGCCCCCCAGACTGAAAAGTCTGGTGACGCCACTGGCTACCGAACGAAATTATTCTTTCCATTGCAAGAATGTGAAACATTCATTAGTTGTTTATACATCACCAGAATAAATCCTCGTTATCTGATTGGTAAGAGCCGCCAATAGTGTGACCCTGCAATGGAACTTCTATTTACCGTGGAATAGAACTTCTATTTTTGCGGTACGGCACGCTGTGTGTTGGGAGTTAAAATGACATGACTGTGATCAACCACCAACCAAGCAGATGACGGAGATTTATTCAGACGTTGTATAAATTGAAAATATCTGCCCCATCTGAATCATACAAAACGCAACCATTTGTATATATGCGGTTTGATTCCGCGCCCGTATGTAAACACCGCGCAGATTTTTTGAGAAGAGATTCGCAAAACGACATCGAGAGAGGGCGCGCCGAACGTAAATAAGATAACATCATCTACTTGTCTTGAGATGAGTACGTACTATAGCACTTGACCCAGATGTTCGATTTTTTTGTTTTGTTTTATCGGTACTCGGGAGAACTTCGAGTGTCCTAAATACCAGGACGGTACTTGAGATTAGCATTTTTGATAAATGTGGAAGTGGGTAAAAAAAAAAAAGTATACCACAAAAATAGAACTCTTGCGAGAGTCAGGTGAAGTTGTAATAGATGTGGAAAGTGAAACCACACTGTACCATTAGGGTCTGTCATTTCGTGGCATATTTACCATGGCCATTACCTTAGCCAGCTTGCCATTTACCAGCTTGCCAGATATATGCACGAATGAACTTGCGGGTATGAAACAGAACCGATCCGACCATATATTTTCCTAGAAAGGAGGATTATAAGATATCGAAACGGAAAGCGAAAATCTGCGGGTTTTTAATGGTTTGAAAGGTAGGGGGAAGTGTCTTAATTCATTAAACGTTTCTGTGGCCTGCAGGGCGGATGTGGAAGGGTTAAAGAAACTTTTGTTTCTCGGAAAGATTTTCTACAGTTGCTTGGCTGTGGGGTTTTCCCCCTGTGTTTGCGCTTAAGGCGAACTTTTTTGCTTTGGCAGTGGCCTGGTTTTTTAGAGTTCAAGCCTTGAGGGAAGTAGACGTTTGAACTGGCCGATAGCATGCAGCCGTGAAGGAGACGAGGGATGCGTGCAACGCGTGGGCCGTGGGACAAAACAAGCATGTGATGGATCTCCATTACCGCGCGCGGGCTTTAAAGGGCCCATGCAATGAATTTTTTTTTAATGCAGTCCTTTTTTTTTTTAATTGAGTCCCATTTAATTTTATTTTCAATTTTGTTTTAACATTTTCAAGGGTATTTTGTGCCTTTTTTTGGGTTTATGCTGATGTTCACGAGCAAAAGTGTGACGTCATTTCAGGCAGAAACCTCAATGTTACAGCTACTTCAGCACCAAAAATTGCCAGAATTTTGGATATTTCTGGGTCGTATTTTTTTTCTTTGGTGATTAGTTTTTTTTAATAACCTGCTTCAGATTTATTGTATTGTTGTTCCTTGAATCGGCAAATGCATTTTTTTTAGCAAATGGTGTCCATAACCTTTAAAGTTGATATGAAGCGTTATTGCGACAGACAGGGAGTGTGGATGTACAGTAAAGCCGTATCGGAAAACAGGCATTTATGTTTATGGCTGCGGCTATTTCTCCGTGGCGTGCCAATTGCAAAAAGAGCATATCCATAGCCACGCAACATCCAATTGGGACGACAAAATGTTTCGGTTAATGGGTGCGGGACAGGGGTGGAATTCGGGGGTGGGGGTGGGGGTGGGGCCTGGTTAAACATGACAATGGTACCATACTATCACAGTTCTGTGTTGGTATAATAGTAAAAAGTTCGCAGATCATTTTGAAATCAAAAAGTTACCAAATTATATACATATGGGCATGTATTTTGTTTTTCTATGTCACTCAACACAATCGTCAAACTGTTGTAAGTGGACAAATGTAAATGGCGATATAAAGTATTGATTTTTATCGGAGCCTAGTTGTTGAGTCTTTTTTTTTTCTTCGCCTAGCGTTTCACTTGCGGCACTAATGATTATTTGTTGATACATGATAAAATGTGCTGCAGAAAATGGTCGTACCAAACAATTTTTACAAGCGCTCTTGGCAAAACTGGCTGACTATATATCAGCCAAAAATACGCTCAGTGTGATTTTCCAATTAGTAGGGTTAACTGGTAACCAATCAGGCCTACTGACCTAGTGATGCTTGCAGGGTACATTACACCACTACTGACACACTCGTGCCCCCTTTTAGCGAAGGTTGAAGAGTTCCACTATACGGTGGAAAACGAGTTCGGGGTGTGCTATTTTGGCTGAGCGCATTTCGACAATGATTTCTCTGGTCCAGTGCAAACCGAGTTGTGTTCCTCCGATTCTGTCAACGAGCGGGCACCGGCAGCTTTCATCGCGAACCGCCTGGGCGTACGGCGGAGCTCTTTGAGCGGGTCCGCTCAAGTAGCGCCCCATGTGCGAGAACCATCGGCTTAATACCCGGTTGGTTTTCACAAACTTTTTTTTTTGGAAGCCGCGGTATCGCCGGTTCTGTACTTTGTATTGTGTCACTGCACTTGGGGCAGCTGGGAAGCCAGGCGGTTTGAAGTTGGTCAGATTTTTTTTTTTTTAACATTCCAGCTATGTGTGATTACTTTTTCAGTGTGTGAAACCTGGACTGAAATAAATTTGAAAATTGGTGCAAATTACTTTCCTAACAATGTGTAATACTTTGATCCGATAGACAGACCGAATCCATTTAGCCACGAAAATTATTACATACTTAGGCAAACAAAGTGACTGGAGCTGATTTTGAACCTGTGAACCCTTAGAATGCCATATACTGGCTAAGCTAAGTGATGCGTGTGAAATTAAAATGCTTGATCATTGATGCCATACATGGATAGTGACAAAATGCACGGAAGATTTTCTTCTTTTTAAAAACTAGAAATTAAACTCGTCAGTCATGTACTTTCCTGGGGAAAATGCAGCACCATTGGTAGTACCATCACCTCCTAATCCTGCAAACGCATCCCCTCCAAAAAAATCTGCACAACTTTGCATATTTCGACATCAAAGCGAATCTCACCACAAATTCAAACCTTTCATCTCGAAAATCCCGAGCAATAACTCGCACAATGACGATGTCCCTGATTACACTTATGGCACCATAGCCAATAAGCTCAAATCCTAAAATCTATTTCGCGTTGCGCAGATTATCACCGCGTGCTCAACCATGGAGGAATAAATGTCCATGGTTCAATCAATATAAGCATTTGTCTTTCATTTCATTTTTTCTTTAAAGCAAGGGGCCCCTTCCGGTCGCAATTTGGCCGTGCTGCAGCCGACGGAAAACTCGTTAAAATTTCACACATAACCGGAGCGCGGCGAAATTATTCCGGCCAGAATTTTTTCCCTCTCGCAAACGGCATCTGAACTTGTTTACCCGGCAATGGGAAAACCATACGGCACTGAGGCCAAACGTGCACGCAGCACCAGGTTCTCAACTTGTTTACTGGATCTACTTAAAGGGGTGCTCTTTTTTCTTAATTAAAGGGGCACCTAGAATATACAAAGTATTTTATGGATGTAGGTGCCAATTTCCGAAGACGGTGACATGACTACACTACAGCGCATGGGTTCAAAGATACATGTAGTTCAGAGCTCAACAAATACAGTGAAAATTTCTTTAAAGGGGCAATTCAACTACATTCACACTACGTATACGTACTGTGCAAATAACCATGCCACTGAACTCTGACGTCCTTTTAAGACCTTTCTCGATTTGAACTTTTCCAAAAGTGACATTTCCACTACTGTCAAAACCAAATTGTATCCAGACACATGAGGCGCTGTTGTTGTGGTTCAGGCACTCACTTAAAAGTTTAAGGTTTTTTTCACACAAACTATGAAACATGGGTACACTGTAGCTCAATGTGCAGTAGATCAAACGGTTTGTTCATACAGATATTTCAATGAGTTCCTGCTGTGTGCTTTATCAAAAAAGAAGAACAACCCTCAAAGTATCAATCGCAGCAAAGGCTCACAAAGACTCTCACAACTCTTACACTATACTGCATGTTAATACCACTGAAAGTGACGACACAGGGCTGTATAGAAATCGCAAGAACATGCAGGCTAGTTTGTAGGTACTGCGCGTTGGCGTCAACTTATGCAGTTCAACAAACCAGCCTCTGTAAACGTTCTACTTCTATCGGACTCGAACCCCAGCAATGAACCCTCCACGGTCTGGTATCGATGTTGAAAATCCCAGAAGACCGAGCATGTTGTGCTTTGACTTTGGAACAATCTAGACCCCTGTGTCTATTTTTTTTTTACAAATATGTTGTTTTTCGAGTTGGGACAACTTCGACTCCTGCTTTTCGACTCCTACTTGGTTTTTGTTAACAGACATGTTGTTTTCATTTTGGGACAACCTCGACCCCTGTGTTAATGAACACAGTGTTAATTATACGACAATGAATTATACAAGCATTCTCTTGCTCAGCAAACTACAGCCGAGTACCAGTCTGACGCTGGTAATCCGTGTGCTTTTTTCTTCGCTTGATTGGGTTCAGCCGTAATATCAATCTGTATATTACATTCAGGCTTTTCGATCAGCAGAACACTGGACCGCAACCCTTCCATATTACATTTAGAAAGCCTACATCAAAATTCCAAATACTCCATTATACTAGTTAATAATGGGAGAAAGATCCTTCTCGAAAGGCTGTCACAGACTGCAAGTTTAAAAAATGACTGTGCAATGTTTACACACCTCATTTTGCTAGCGCCTATAGGTGCACCCCAGTATAAAATTTCCCATAGACACCAATGTTAAATCCACATACTTCAAAAATCTTTTTAAAATACTCAAAACTCTCACAGATATTCAGGCTGCACAGAAAAATCTTGATCAACATGTCATCTTTCCATTTATATTCAATGTTTGATGGGTGACCGAAGACGTTTTGGAGAAATTCTCACCCAAAGAAGACGACCCCTGAAACGAACGTCGTTCCCAAACTGGAAATTAGCCATTTTGAAAAAGGATCCCTCCACAACATGGCTAAATAGCGTCACTTTCGGACCCAATTGCATCCGAAATGCTAAGAATTGGAAGCCCCAAGTCCAGGCCAGAAGTACAGTGCCATATGTCTTCAATTCCCCAATTCCATGGCTCTCAGAACTCTCTAATATAGAAGAATTTGTGTGTACAACTTTTATTCATGAGCTCGGCGGATTTTTGGCCTTTTTACTTTGTTGCACTCCTATGGGATAGGGGGCTACGTGCATTTTGCCGTTAGACTAGTTCCCACCGCCGCCCCTGCCTTGTCCGTCGCATCACTGACACCCCTGACGTCACCATGATGAAAGCCCTCTTGCGGTGATCCTTGGCAAATCAAAAAAACATCTCGTCAGGGGTGGCCCAAAAAAAAATGGTTGGCGGAAATTAATGGGTTTCGGTCGCCTTACAGGATGTGTTGCGGTTAGATGGAAAGGTCTATCACATTTTTTTTTTAAAGAAGAGCTTTTTAAAGTTCGATAGAGAAAAGACACTTCCAAGTACTCGTAGTCCAGTTAGCTCTTACACACCATGTCGCAATTAAACATGGTGTACTTAACGCAAAAAAACATACCATCAATATCAAGCAAACCGAGTTTGAACATAACAATACTTCGCAATTCAGTGCGTGACATCGCGTAGCTGCATCGGCTCAATGAGAACGTGTCCTGGACGCTGACTTCGAGCGCAATTCAAAATACGACTCGGCAACTTTTGCATTGAAATCGAGATCCTACAGAATATTGTTTCTCAGAATATACATCATTCACAAAGTTAAAACTTCATCAGGTTATAGTTGTTTTAAGCACCCGTCTTTAGATTTTGGGCACTCTTGTTCAGTTGTTGCTTCAAACGAAACAAATGCACAAATGACAAAATGATCCACTGTACCTTACAAAACGTCCCTGTATTCAAGTTCAGTGACAAAATATGTTTACAAATTGTCTGCTCATGCGTATCACAGAGGAACAAAGACCCGCTCTTGGATGTGACGTCAAATGCAAAGGGTCTATGCCCTTCGGCATGTTCAGGGTGTTTCTTCGAAGGGAAAAGGGAGGGCATACTGTGGAGTGTAGTTTTAGGGAAGGCATTTTTGATAAATCTTCGCACCCACGGGAAGTGTGACACTGAGTGGACCCACGGGAGCCATCAAGTTGATTCGGAAGACTACACTGATATGCCAACGGCAGCCGGGTACTCCGGCACATGGCCCCGAGAACATTCCCTCAGAAACTCGGGAGCGACCCACCCACTAAGCCGTATCACATTTATTACGAGGTGGCACGTGAGACCTTATTGTGTCACCCTAAATCACCAAAAATGGGCAATTGTAGCTGAAGTCTTGCCTAACGTTGATCAGTTTGCATACATTTTCTAGCACATTTCTGTCAGCAGTGGCAAAGTTTACTCCAAATAATTAATTATCTAACTAACAATAGAGGAACTTTTATACCAACTGTCGGGTAGGCATGATCTAGGTGTATATACATAACCCAGCAAATAGGTACTCGAGTCTATATTTGAACTGGTTTTCCACTGACAGCTACATGGTTGTTGGACTAAGTGTTGCAGGAAAAGGGCTCGGATTGGGAAATACGTCTACACATGAAAGTTTGTAATACCCAGGTCTCGGCTCATGACATGGGGGATTCGCCAGTAGAGTCTCCCATGTCATGAGCTTAGAGCTGGGTATTCCAAGTAAGTTCTATGTTTATAATGCACCAACTGATACTCAACTACAACTACGGTGTTGGACTCATTCTAGCACTTATTAGTAGCAGGATGTGAACTATGATGGTACTCGAGTCTATGCCTGTATACTCTGAACTAGCATCAAGTAATTGGTGCATGGAGTGGCGTACCAGATTGGTACTCGTGTCTGTAGGCCTACTCATATTCACACAATACTTATACAGTGCTGAACTACACTTACAATTTAACATGCACTATTTATTTAATAACCATATACTCAGAGTACTTGAGTTATTGTATTCAGGTAGTATTGCAAAAAAAGGTTGTAGGTACATTACTGTAATTGTCTCCTCCAAGCTGTGCTCGGACTTATAGTACTCCTTCAAAGAACCCGACTTTTGCTGTTTATTTCCTGTTAATCTTGCATGAAGTGCGTTAACACACACGAAAGTTCTTTTCATACCTAGTAGTACGGTAGTATTGTACAACAGAGTTGTACTGAATAAGAATAAGATCAACAGGATAGAAAATAAATAGCAGTAGGCCTATTGTGTAAGATTACGAGTAATGGAATGAAATAAATTCAATGAAAAACGATCAATCTTACCGGTTTCAGCAAGCCAGTTCAATTTTCTCCACTGTCGGCGTTGGGTGCAAGACAAATTCCCAAATGCTTGTTTCTATGCAATGTTCAACTTCAAGGTGTATATGCTTGGTACTGAAGACGTAGTGCTAGTGGTATCCCACACATTCCACACGCAGGCCTGCAAAATGCAAGACAGGAGAACAGAATAAAAGTTTGACTCCAGTCTGGCGCCAAGAAGAAGAAGTCGCATTCAAGACAGGGGAAAACAGAGGAGCCACTTGTGACAGAAAACCATGCATGCCCGTTTAATTTAGTTCCCGCACAACATCAGGGTATACCGATCGTCACTTTCCAGGCGAACAAACACCGCTGTTGATAACCACTGCAACCCGAGAGGGACACTGCCTTACTGGGTTGAAGGGGCAGAAGTTATTCCCTTAACCTGGAAGACCCGTTCCAGGTGCGAAACGCATCACGTCCGGAAACCGCTGCGGAACTTCTCAACCCGCTTTTTAACCCCGGCGTGTCGCCAGCGGTCTGACCAGCAGACGATCGACTAGGAGGGACAGGCCCGGTCAGAAGGCAATGTGGTGATGGCTCCGCATCTGCCCAGTCCAAATTAATGTCCGACACATATAGGCCCTATAACATCAAAAACGAAAGAGCTATGTATACGGTGAACAGGTGGGCAGTGATGAGTCCGTAGGGAGACGAAAATGTCACTTAAAGACATACGAGCAGTTGTTTGAGATAAAGGGAAAGGACCAAATGCTCCACTGCTACCCCAAAAAATAGGTTTCAGCACGGTTTTAGTCACCCATGATCAATAACATTTACCATAAGACCATAGGTTCCTAGCTCATTACAGACAACTTTTTCTTCTGTGGTTGCGAAGGATCTGGCTGTTTCCCACTCGTGCTACACAGTGGCTGACCCTTTTCTCCAGCAAACCAGTAGAGATCCTCCAAATCATATACCCACGACCCTGCAGATGTCACCCTGGCCCTAAAGCCTGCACTGCACGCAAGGGACACCAATCCTAGACACACCGTACGAGTAGCGCGACTTCATATCATTATTATCCCCTCCTCCACCACTGATCACACAATATTAGAAGCAGATGGGTATGCGGTTATTATTCCGAAGGGCATCGCCACCAAGAAGGGGAAAAAAAGGCAGAAATTCACCCCTGGACCGCATTGCAGGATTTGAGTCACCAATTGCGATTTTGGCGATTTCTCTCTCGTCTCGCTTTCAAATTGATATCGAAAGCACCAAGGACCAAATTGGGACCGTCACGGCTTGAAGCGGCCCCCGGGATTTCGCGAGTTCCTTTCGGGGATAAAGGTGATGGGAATGACCCGCGGCGGCCTATATTTCCGTTATTGAATTGTGTCATCTGCGGCATTTTAGAATAAAAGAAGAAGGAAAAAAACTCATTTTCGGGGTACTTTAGAGTCCCGCCTCGTAAGAGTATTACAAGGGAGTTCAGTAAAGTTGACATACTTGGGATACGTATATTTGTCTCTAGTGGTTTAGCATCAACCAGATGGTAGTGTGCCGCGGATTAAAAATAAAAAAATGAAATTCATAAATCATACCCTGAAAAAATTGCTCATAAGTGCAGATTCAGCGGTGACATCACGAAGCTCTTGGGGAAGAGAGAGGCCGTTCCCCCCATGATTACGTCAAGATGCGCCCGGTCGCACACCGAATACGAGCGCACTTTCGGAATATTAAATCTGCAATTTTGAACGCTCATTTCATTTTCCAAACTTCCCCCCAATTAAAAAAAAAATTACATAAAAGATGGGATGCTACAGACCATGAAAGTGTTGCATGCGCATCCAAAAGCCTTGGCTATGTTTTTCATTTCTAATCATTTCTTTTAGATTTCTAATCTTCGAAGACATCACGAAGTCTGTATAGTGTATTACTATTTATGGCTACAAGATAGGTGAGTTCAACTTAAATGTGCAGCGGACAAGGTAATAATTATTTTTTGCATATCGTCACTGTGAAGAAATGGCACAAGATTGGTGATATGATTCGGACTAACTGGTATTTAGCTGCTAATATACTTATCGTTCAAGCATGGAGAAATTATTTCTCCATGGTTCAAGTTGTTAAAAGTTTGAAAATGCAGAGATGAATGTATCCGTTGTTCAGGGTGATATATACACATGACTGTGCGCTGCCAGAACGCCATATGCATCTAGCTATATCTGCGGATGTAGAGAAATGCAGAAAATTGTGGCCCGTAAATATGCGCCATTTCTCAGAGACATCAGCGGGGACTCTCAGCTGCGCGCGGTAAACGAAGACACACTCCGCGGAGAAAAAAAATCGCTTAACGAAAACCTTCCCAGGGAATGAGAGGCCAGGAAGGTCACATCCGTTGTCAAGATGTTCCCACCACCAGAGGTCATTAACTGAGGTCAAACTAGACCATGGGGACTCGCTGGTTCCCCGTGTATGCAGCTGGTAATCGGTATCATGTGAGCATTATATGCACAACCGGCAGGGACGGGTATTAAAAACGTGCGTTTTGAAGAATGAGCCCCGATTGCAAAAATGCATTATTAGATTACCCTCGCACGTAAAGCGCATGCGCGAGTAGAATTGCGTAATATGGCATGCTGTACTTTGCGAGAGCGTACAGTACATGCACACTACATGGTAAACTCATACTCAAGTACCAAAAACGAGCGAAGGCATGCGCTCTTTCGGTCTTGGGTAAATTGGGACCAATATAACATTACATTTGAAAAACTCGCTACCAGCATAATGTTTATTTTTCTACCAAGTTTCTCACGTGAGATCCTAGTGTACATTATTAAAACTAACAAATGCATGCAGAGCTTGAATTTAACCACAGCCTTCAAACACTGCCCAAGTTTCATATGAATTGTACTGGACTTTTGTGAGTGAACTTTGCTGAACCATGCTGGTACTTTGTTGGAATAATAAATGTGTTCGTGGCTTCGTGCTTTAGTTTTAACGTTCGGCACACACACCCGCCCTCCGGGTCTTCAATGAATAATGTAGAGTGACTGTGCAGCAAAGATGGGCATACTGATCCCGTTAATACATCAAATAAACTGGAGCTTGGACTAGGAGCCAAGCTTTAGGATACATCGATCACAAATGCGCCCTCACATAGTCGAGTAGGGACATGCAGACTGACGTTGGCTATAGACTGCGAGGATCCAGACTCATCGTGTTGTGCATAAACAGACAGTCGTGGCCCGAGTGAGTCGCCGACTATTCATCAATGAAATTGAAAAGAGCGGGAACCATCCTGCCATACCGTTTCCGTTTACACAAGATTTGGCTGGTGCCCTGAGAGAATAAGCGTCTCTAACGATGGGTGCCGGCACATATTCTTCAGGATTCGGTGATGGGCACCTGGCAAACATCGGATGTAAAGGACTCCCTTTCACTTTAATTGGCACACGTAGTTGGAATTTAGTGGCATCGGAACTAATTTCATTTCGATCTAACGGGCTTACGCTTCTAATTTCTCACAATATGCGACCTAGTGCTAACGATCTTCAAGGTGAAAAACCGCGTAAGATGCGAGGGACTTGTTTTCTCTTATGTCTTGTTTCCCAACTGGCCTTTAAGTTAAATCCGCAGATGTCATCAAGGGCTCACTCCTGCGCGGCCATCTGGAGGTAGTCCCGTAAATCCCCATCCCCGATGCTAAGACCAGAGGAATGTCGCAAGCGGGCCAGCGACTCCCACGGGCTGCCGACAGATGGCGTCGATTCCCCGGCACCTTGTCTTCAGCATCTCGCTGCTTTACTTTTTTTTTCGTATTTAACTGTATACCAAAACTCCGTTTGGTTTCCATTTCCGTTCCGACTTTTCTTGTTCTCGTGAGATGTTTTTCATCCTTCTCACAACCAAAGGAGTTCACGCCAGGCCAACTTGAGTAAGAGGTTTAGTACGGTTCATGCAAGGTCATTATATAGCATATCGGTACAAAATAGTTGGGATATTATCTGGGACTACCTACATTTTATTTGGGTGAATGGCACAAGCACCCATACTTGTTTTTTGATTTGAGACAATATGTTGTCATCCCATAGTCCTGAGAAGAGTAATGTGTTATGGCATCAAACTCCATTCAACACTTTCGCTTCCATTTTGATTTGTTACAATAATGAATTTTGCTGTATATTCTTCTCACAGTGGTACTGATTGAGTCACTTGTGAAAACTCTGGTATGAGCATGGGCTAAAACAAAATTCACCATGCTAGGTGGCCAGTAACACTAAACACGTGGCTCACTCGTTACGTATAAATATTTGGTTAATATGGTTATCATATATATTATTTACTGGCTTATAATTCTGTCGGCAGAACAAGTTGAAATTTAACTCTCTGACCGAGAGACACATTTTGTGGACTAGTGTGCTGGTCGGCAAGTGTATCTACAAGACTAGCTCAATCTTGGCATCTGTCCAATTTCTCCAGATGGCCGAAACAGCAAAAACTAGTTTCGTAGTTTCCCGTACACAACTTTTTGATATCACACACGCACAAAATATGTATATCTATCAATCCCAAGACGTCAGCGCCCAGTGCTCACATCACCATCGAGCCCATCGAACAAAGTACTTTGTTTACCTATGTGCTCTGGTTCATGTGAATATGTCACGACGTGCACGACCAGAGGATGAGACAACACCGGATTTGACGTCAGTAATTCCGACAGATTGCTTCTTAAGAGGGGGGCCGGCTCAGTGAACACGCTCCGGTGCGCGCGCGCCGCTCTGATTGGGTGGACGCTGCCGCTACGTCACGCTCTTTTACCCACAAATCCCTAGCGTTGACGTCATCTGTCCGTTTAATCCGGAGAGAAAGCACGAGTCTTGTCGGAGGAAGAAAATAATCACGGCGAAAAAAAAATAATCGGCTGACTGTTGCAATCGAACGAGAATGAAGACCGGTCCACGGAAATGTCAACTCGGGGAAACATGTTGCTTGTTTGCCTCGATGAAGGCCAGAGTGTGGTTTCGATTCTTTTGGAATAAATCGAAACGCAGAGAACGAGAGTTTTGTGACGTCATTGCTAGGGGAATTGTGTCTATTATGATGTCACGATACTATTTTTGTATTTGTTCAGAAATAAATACGCTTTATTTTAGAAACAGTTTCGGTCTCTTTTAAGTTATTCCTCAAATTTCAACAATTGTTTGTTCCCACAGCTGTTGGTTCCATGAAATACCAAAAATCACTTTCGTGACGACATTCCCTATGGGGAATTGTGTCTGTAATAACAAATTAACAAACAACTTTGCTTTAGTGATGAGCAGTTTCTGATTTCTTCAACGTTATCTTATTCCTCAAAAGTTAAGAATCACGGCCGTTTGTTTTCATTGAGGAAAGTATCCATACAAGCAGGTTGATAACTGCCTTAATAAATAATCCCAATCAACAAAATGCCCACTGTACTGTAATAGGTTAGTTTGTATCAAGCTACGATTATGTGACGTAGCGTAATTGTTGGTTAATATATAGTTGCTAGATTTTGTATGGATCCGCGTATGATTATTATTTCATTTACATGTCTCACATGATTCATTCATTTTCAAGCAGCACACACAATAACACGAAGATGAAATTAAATCTATAGTACTAGGTTGAAAATCCTTTTTAAAAATAAGTGATGAAAAACAAAAGACGTATTTTGTTTATGGGCTGAACACAGGGTTTCCTGTCATGACAAGAAATTGATGATCAGATTTGAAAGAATAATTGTTTTTGCATTTAAACTGTGAATATCAAGAAGTGAAACATCATGTTTAATTTTTCTAGAAGAGTCTTGCTGACCGACTGACGGTGAACCGTTGTGACAGTCTCTCAAATTAGTTTCCTAAATCGTGTGTGAGATTATACGAGAGGTTCGAAACTTAAAAGCGGTCGTGCCGTGACCCACTGACCCTCACGACGTCCCACAAAATACACCTACAACTTTCCGGTCTCGACCAACAATCATAAACAAACAACCTCGACGTGTCTCCGCCGAACAGCCAAGACCTGACGAGAAGAAAGTAATCTCGTACAGAGACTGAAACGCCAAAACAAAACGCTCTTGGACGTTGAGCTGATGCCGGAAAAAAATACCACACAGAATCCTCCTGTCCTGTTTTCAAGATCTTCAGATCTCCTTACAACATCAACGCGGTAAAAAGTAATCATAACAAACATTTCTTTTTCCGTTCTCGATCGAGGGGCTTCCTTCTATCAGTTGTCACGCGTGGGTGTGTGTGTTCCCTGGCCGATTTCTCAGGAAGAAGAAGGCTCCCCCATCACCAACCGAAGGAGTGACAAGCTGAGCTTCGGATGAGGGAGTTGACAACCGGACCAAGTCGTGCCCGACGACCACCCACCGATTTCGACAAGAAAACGGAAGGGTTCTCTCCCACTTCTGTTTTGTTTTGTTTTCAACAAGGGAATAATAAAGACTCCTGCAATTGCCAAGAGTCGGCTGATAGATGATTGACGGACGGACAGAGTTTACAGTTTTTCTGGCATCTTGGCAAGCGTCCTCCTGACTCGATCTGGTAAACACTCCGAAAGCTACGATAAATATTTCAAGTAAAGAAGGCAGCAAGGTTTTCTTCTGAGAATGTTTCCAACAGCAGTTGGAGACTTTTTGAGACGTTCTCTGCGAAACAGTCGATCGGGCTGACAATTCCTCATGACTCTTAAAATAACTAAAACCGGCAAACTTAAATTGCGTTACGGATGAGATTCTGATCGTATTCGAATATTCGATTGAATGGAAATTCGAATATTCAAATATTGAATTATCATGCATTCACTTAATCATATCACAGAGCAAGTAAGGCCATATTCACTGTGTATGCATGCTTTCTTAAAATTCGAGTAGGCCTATATAATTTTTAACTGGGGCTCAGCGACGAACGCAGCCAGCATATGAACACTGCGCCCTCTGGCGGCAAAGCGTGCCACAAGCAAGAGGCCAAAACGTTTATGGAAAAGGTAGGGGCCGAAATAGTCACTGTACACTTTCGACAGCAGTTTCACCTACTTGTTGAGCACATTTGGAAATTCAATATAATGGTATTAAAATATTGATCTTTAAACATAAGGGACGAAAAAACTTATTGCAAATGCGTATTTGTCTCTGAGATATGGTAGTTAAAAAATGTCATGTGCCAAACCAGCCCTCAACGTGAAATTGTGAAAATGCAACAATGAATATAGGCACACTTAACGTGAAAACTGTGAAAGACAAAGACCATGGTCACGCTAATAACGTGAAACTGTGAAAGGATAACAATCATACAAAACTCTCTGCCTCTCTCTCTCTCTCTTTAAATGATTCACGTTAACGTGAAACTGTGAAGACAAAAGCCATGGTCACGCTAATAACGTGAAACTGTGAAAGGGCACAATCATACAGAACTCTCAGCCTCTCTTTTAAAAAAAATGATAGGTCACGCTTAATGTAAAACTGTGAAAAGACTAAATCATGGTCACAAAAGTAAAAATGTGAAATGACAGCAATCATACAAAACTCTCAGCCTCTCTCTTTTAAAAAGAATAATTGTCACGCTTAATGTAAAAACTGTGAAAAGACATAAATCATGTCAGGCTAATAACGTGAAACTGTGAAAAGACAATAATCATTCAAAACTCTTAGCCTCTTTACCCCTCTCTTAAATAAAAAAAAATATTACACTGTCGTTGTGGATCCATAATCACTTCGCGGTTCATTTCAACTCCAGTGATCCCCAAACGGTATGAAATGTACACCGCCCAGTCGGATGTGATATAACATTATACCCCGGCAATCACGTCGCTTCCTGTATGTAGCAGCAGGTCGTCGCTGGCGTGAGGAGACTCGTAATAGTCTGTCGCTTCTTTTTTCTCCTGCTAATAAAACTTGCACCATCGGAGACTGTAGAAGACCCATATGGGTATAATTCTGAATAATTGTACAATATGTTGGTGGAAAAACTTGCACTCCAAGCAGGTTTTGGTAGCAATAACTGTTTCATCAGATTGATTAAGAAGAATGACATCACACAGCAGGCTTCTATCTCTTGTTAAAATGTTACGTAACATTTCAACTTCGGTTGAAATGTTTGGGCACTGTTATTCTATCCGTTGGTGGAAAAAGTTGCACTCCACACAGGTTTTGGTAGCAATACTGTTTCATCAGATTGTATTAAGAACAATGACATCACAGAGCAGGCTTCTATCTCTTGTTAAAATGTTACCTATATAACATTTCAACTTCGGTTGAAATGTTGGGCACTGTTATTCTATCCGTTGGTGGAAAAAGTTGCACTCCAAAACAGGTTTTGGTAGCAATAACTATTCCATCAGATTGTATAAGAGAATGAAATCACAGAGCAGGCTTATATCGCTTGTTAAAATGTTGAAATGTTACATAACATTTCAACTTCGGTTGAAATGTTGGGCATGTCCTTTCTCTATGGTTATTTTATCCGAAACTAACTCATTTTGATGACAAATTCGAGTGAAACTGTACCGATTCTGGTAAGTACTATGCCTAAAAGTACAAGCAATGTGGCATTAATTGCCTATAGCACCCCGCTACGCTCGCAACGCAAGTTTTGTTACTTAAAACTTATTCATCAAAACGAACACACTAGCTGTGGAACTTTACTCAAATTGGTACTTGTTCGAGAGAACACTTTTCTCCGCAGCACTGCAATGTGTCCACTTTGCAGTGACTGACTGCAGTTACTTGTGGGCTGGGCAGTGCTATCGTATAGGATTACCCCTGCAACGCCATTCAATGGGCTAAATGCGACCCAAAGATCTGATGCATGAAAAGACTTCCAGTCATGATATTGTCATTCTGAATCAACTGAATATAATTTTCTGCGCTCTGTAGGCAAGCTTTACTAGGCATGCCCATGGTCTAGTTTCAGACCAATTTTCTCAAGAAGGACTGAAACGAGTCTAGTGGCACCACGCAGTGAAGATGGGGAAACCTTATCGGCGCGCCGCTTTCTCTCGGCTTCGGATTGCCGTAATCAGATCTGTCTTGTATCTGGCAACTTATATTTTCTTTTTTTTCCCCGTTGTTGGGAGGCCGTCTCTTGAACTTGGCAGAGTTTCCGGTCCGGGATAATCTCTCCCGGGCCGGTAACCAAGCCGTGACCCGGAGGCACTTACTTTTTTCTGCAGCCAAATTGGAATGGTTCTCGGATCACTTGCTTGAAAAAAAAAAAATCTGGAGTAATAAATCGGAAATAAAATGCTGA
The DNA here is from genome assembly GCF_000002235.5 of Strongylocentrotus purpuratus. Taxonomy (NCBI): domain Eukaryota; kingdom Metazoa; phylum Echinodermata; class Echinoidea; order Camarodonta; family Strongylocentrotidae; genus Strongylocentrotus; species Strongylocentrotus purpuratus. The sequence continues at coordinate 1,797 of NW_022144784.1, read as the reverse complement.
AATTTTCTTTGAAAAGCAAGATTTGGTTAAACATAACAAAATACATTTCTGGTAGTTTATGGTTTCTGGTAGTTTAGACGAAAACAGTTCACATAGCGATGTATGTGCATCGTTTTCGTTTTGCTGAAAGAACACTTACCTTTTTGTGATCGGTGTTTAAATTCCGTAACGTGAAAAGTACATGAGTGATTTGAATTATTCTTGTACTAAAAGAAAGCTTATTAATTGGGCTTTCATATCTACATTTTGAAAGTGCTACATGCAGAACTTCATTTAAAAAATGGTCCTGACATTTGGTTTCCTCTTTTTGACTCACCATGTACAACCCAAGGAGCCCGTATTTCATAAGAGTCCAAATTTCACACTTCATCGTACCTTAAACCCAAGAAATGACCAGGAAATATCGGGTACGACACGGTGCGCAGTGCGACACCTAGATACCCACGGGGATGGAGGGGATGGCACGGGTGGGCGATGAGAACCCCACATACCGGATATGACCGATTTGACAACAAATGACTTTGATCGGCTCTCACCTGCACCTTCGAACCTATATCATGATAGTGTTAATTGTTGTAGAAAAGTTCACGGTAAAACGTATACAAATCTATGGTATTAAAGTGCAAACAGAAAGTTCAATCGTGTTCAATGAACGGCTGTTCGGTGAGTTATGGACGACTCCGAGCCTCACGAGACATACTGTACACTGACAAGAGGCCCCCTTTAATGGCGGAAGCATTTGTACAAGCTAATGTGCAATGCTATTGCCCCATGACGGATTATCTCAACAATAGCCAGCACAATGCTTTCGCCATTGAAGGGGCCTTCGTGACTCTCCAATCGAATACGATTAGAAGTGGGTATAAGTACAAGACATATATAAAAAAAAAACTTTGTTGAAAAGAAAAAATAATATATGAAATAGAATTCACAGACTCATGAGGGAAGTTAACAAAAAGGTAGTAATCTAAATCATTATGTAGAGTAGATCATTTGCAGCTATCCAAAAAATAACTGACCAAATTATTGTTAGAAAGTTACTTGGTTTATAGATATGAATACTGCGCATGTGCAAACACTATGGTTGAAGGAGCCCGCAGCATGGTGACCGTTTTAGCCTATTTTCGGCTAACTTTGACGGATTTTTTTGTTAAAAAACGAGTTTGACAGAAAATTTGACAGAATGGCTTTTTTGGCGATTTCTGGCAGAATTCTGCAAAAATGGTTATTTGACAGAAAAACATAGCAAATTTGAAAACAAATTGTACATTTGTTTAAAGAAGCTTAGGCTCTTTTCAACAAACCCTTGCATAGTGGGACAGGTTGGCTTGCCGAGGTCGTGACGCAACCGCGTTTTGCCTGAAATTACACAATTTCACAACACCTTATGTGACTATCTATTGTTTATAATGTAATTTGAACCTTATTAGGGCACTACTGCACATCTGCATGTAATTTTAAGTGTTTATAGTGTATTTCTCAGGATTTCGAGTAATTCTGGGGAATTTGGCAGATTTTTGATAAATCTAACAGATTTTTGAAGTGCATTTAGCAGAATTTGGCCGTGACCTTACGGTCACCCTGGCCCGGAGTGTGCGCGTACTACATGAGCGCGACTCGCACGAGCCCAGGTGTCACGGTCTCACTTCTCCGGCGTGCAGCTTCTCCGAAAGGGAAATTTCGCTTCAACACGCATGCACAAAATTGCGCAGTGGTGTACATTTTTGTCAACTTTATTTGTGTGCCGAGTTCTTCGGGGTTTACTGGTGCCGTAATATCATAGGATATTTGTATGCA
>NW_022144783.1:0-18557 GCF_000002235.5 Strongylocentrotus purpuratus | reverse complement strand
CAACGTGACAACAGTGGAATCACAACATTTGAAAACAGATCTAAGACGGCAAGCTGGTCCTTTTCAGGACACCGATATGGTCTCCTCGGTATGGCTTCAATTAACTTTGATTTGCGGTTCACTATTTGCTATCCAGCTAGGGCCCGTCTCAGTTCATATCTGGGACGAGTTCCGGACAAGTTGCGGGTAATATCATTCACTTTGTTCGGAAGAAGCTCTGCATTCGTCCTGGACATGTTCCGGGGAAATTTTCATTAGCAACTTCTTGACTCATCAATGTATATTTCTGCTTCCTATTACATGGCACATGAAATAGGGTAGGGATCTTTGGCAATTGTTTTTTGTGTGGCAAGATCAAAATGGAGGTGTCTGCATGTAGTCAAGGGTAAAAAGGTGGTAATTGATGATTTTCGGCGGGGTCTTTTCCTCATTTTTCCAAAAACAAAATAAGGGTAGGGGCTGTCAAAAATAGGGGGGGGGGGGGTGGGCCTAACTTCATTATTGCGGGAAGTTGTCCGACTCCTGCAACTTACACCTGATACAATGTCTGCAACTTGTCCGGAATGGAGGACAAACTAAAAAAAAGAAATTACAAAAAGCAAATGCTCCTATGGACCTTTAAATGATGTCATTTACAGCTTTTATACATTTAACAAGTTGCCACAGAGACTTCATTACTATTTCCACAAAAAGTCTCAAAGAAGACAAGATCAGCCTATTAAAGTCCAACTTTATTGACACTTGATATTTTCCATTCATCAGACCCTACATCTATGGGCCAACCAGCCAGGGAGAGAGATTACAGATCCTACAGAACTTCCAGCACAACCCCCTGGTCAACACCATCTTCATCTCCAAGGTCCGTTGGTTTCAGCTCATGACTTAACAAATGTGTAATGTACCTAACCCTTTAGTAAACTAACTGCTGCATTATCTGTGCAGGAAGAGTGGATGGTACCTTGAAGCCTACTTACGAGAAACTCTAGTGTGAAACAATATTTGTGAGAGTGTTGCATGAAGTACGCACAATTAATTTTCATCTGAAGTGCACATATCCACATCGGCAAAAGCATTCAAACATGTCACCATGAAGGTGCACTTCCATAGTCCAGCTTTGGTTCTTGTAAAGAAGTGAGGTCAGTGAAACGAGTAATGAGCTCTTTGCATGACTGAGCCACCGTAATCATAATGACTGTCATGTGAGGTCACTTAAAGGGAAAATACAACATTTGCAAACATCAAAAAATAAAACTACTAAATCATTTTGAAATACCTTGCTGGACTGTTAGTGAATGACAGTGTAAAGCATCCTGTAAAATCATGGCATCTGGTATACTGTCATTTTCAAGAAAAGTGGTATATTTGTATCAATTTCCAACGCTGATCGGCCGATCAGCGTTGGAAACAACTGGCTTTTTTTCAAATACTGGCCCCAATTGACCATCGCACTTGTTGCAATCGATTACAAACCTATGAACGGGTACGAGCCAGCTAGACTGGTTCCCTGACCTTACAATTCCCCAATGTATGTAAAATGCTCTGTTTCTTCTTATATGGAGTCAGGGAACCAGACTACAGGAAAATGATCGTTTTTCTTGGTTTTTATAGCATTTTCGAACCCAAAACCTCAAAAAAGTCAGTGTAACTATATTTGCTATATATTTCCAACCCCCAATTCCATCCATTTCTGAAAATTACAGCAAAAGCAGATGATGTATATTCCCTTTAAAGGTAGGGTAGAGCATTTATCATTTGTGTATTGTTTTCGTTTGAAGCAACAAAAATACTCAAAATCTAAAGACGGGTGCTTAACAACTAACCTGATGAAGTTTAAGCTCAGTGAATGCTGTATATTCCGAGAAAACAATATTCTAGGATCTTGATTTCAATTCAAAAGTTTGTCGAGTCGTGTTTTTGAATTGCACCATTCGGACAGATTCATCATTCAGCCGATTGTAGCTACGCGATGTCACGCACTGAACCGACAAATAATAGCAACCGCGTGTGCATTGTGTCAAGCTTGCGTGCACCCATGCACAGATTAGCCGAATTACAAAACCAACTACTAACGGAAATGTCCAAAAAGCATCACTTGATGCATCTTTGGAAATAGCCTTCTTTTATTGTTTCCTTCAAAATGACAGCATGCCAGAAAGAATAATTTCAGAGGCAGTTTATTGGCCATTACTATCTTAAAAACAAGTAAGATTTTCAACAATAATTTCGTCAGCTACTTTTTGTGTACAAAAAAGTGGGATGTTGCATTGACTAGTATCATGACTTAACCTTCAGTACTACTTCCTAGTGCTACTGACCAGCTTGGAGTTTATGCGCATCACCCATCCAGAAGTTAACTACATGTACTATGAACCGTCCAATAAAAGAAATACGTTTGATTCATAAATATGTATGAGGTATGAAAATGCATTTTATGTTTGACTTCAGGTCGGTGACAACTCTTTGACTTGCCTGAAGCCAACGTTACTCATCCAGATCTCCTCCCATGGTGCTCACGGCGGCAAGAGGCACAAAGACTGGGGCGGATCCTCAGGGCCAAGAAAGGTACGACCAATACTCGCCAAGAAAGAAAACTGATATCTCTCAAGTACCCTACATCTGTTTAAAATCCAGCATTGCTCAGTATGATGCTTGATGCGCAATATGTAAATGCAACGAACTACTGGTTCACTGGAAAAGATAGGATTTTGGAAGATTAAGGAACCCTCTAAGCAAAAATATACAGGGAGTCTGGCACAACTTTTGCAGTCAAATTTGTTTTGTAAATTGATAACGTACCGGTAAGTAAGCTAAGCATTGTTTCCATTAAAGTCGATTGTAGCTCCTTGAGTATGCAGCTCGTTCTGCCATTCTAGTATGATTGTGATTAATTAGCAATACTCATCGCTACGCGGACAGGTATGGGTATGTGATGCATTCTGCTTCCCTTCCTTCAGTGGGGCAGCAGAGGAATATAATGCCTTCTTCTACACGCTAGTCTCTCAGGACACGCAGGAGATGTACTACTCCATGAAGAGACAACGCTTCCTGGTCAACCAAGGTTATAGCTTCAAAATCATCACCAAACTAGCTGGCATAGATGAGGTGAGGATGGATATCAACCCCCACTCACCCCCACTCACCCCTCCCCCCCCCCCCCCTCACTCTCACTAACCCCCTCTGACCACACAAAAGCCCTATCACCCCAGTAACCCCCATCCAGAGTTGTAACGAGTCACTGATGTTGTGACTCAAGTCGCGTCAAGTCATTTTAAAGAAGTGACTCGAGTCGAGTTGAGTCATTAGGTCAAGAAGGTCGAGTCGAGTCAAGTCGAGTCACAGTGTGTAGTCGAGTCAAGTCGAGTCACAGTGTGTAGTCGAGTCAAATATTAAGCTTGAGTCAATTGAGTCGCGAATATTGCACTATATACCAAGTAAGGACAAGAGAGAAAGTCATTTGTATCACTAACAGTTAACAGAAGTGAAACTTCGATCCTATAGGATATCTGGTTTGGCTTCAGATCTAGAATTGTTTTCGCTGATCACTGACAACATTACAAAACTGTTTCTGATGATTTAAAGTGGGCATGTAATCTATTTAATTTTTAAAAGGAGGCATACATTTAGCCGGCGTTCAAATCCAAGAGCTGAATACGAATCGTCCAAAGCCAATAATGATACCATGAATTGGAAAATGTGTTTAAAGTCCGGTTCCGGATAGTATTTTGTGCATTCCAGAACCACAAAGTGCGAGTCTGTGACATGTTGTATGTTTGTACACAACAAGCTACTGTTGTGCCATACTGTATTCGCAAAGGACGTGAACATGAATTTTGCACCATAAGTCATTGCAAATATTTTTCACAAAGTTTTGCTTATATTTTTGGGACTTGGGTCTAATATATGCCTTCACTCAAGTCGAGTCGAGTCTTCTGATGAAGGACTCAAGTCGAGTCGAATCAGTGACTCGTGTCAAGTCCAGTCATTTACCCATAGGGACTTGAGTCAAGTCACTAAAATTGTGACTCGAGTCCAACTCGAGTCATTGACTCAAGTCATTAAAACTTTGCCCCCATCACCCTACTCGCCCATATCACATCACTCCCTTGGCAGGAGAGTAGAAACCCCACACTATTGTGTTGAATAAAACGTGATACCAGAAGGGAAAGTTTCTTTTTCCCCTGGTTACCATAATATTCTCAATAAGACTTTTTTTCTTGCATACAACATTGTAGTTGCACATGTTCTTTTCTTTGCATGTTTTTTTTTGTTATTCCAGGGCCCGTCCGCTACCTCTCTATTCATGATAATGCACCCAGTCACTGCTAAGTTGTAGATAACAATTTTTTGGAGCAAAATGTTGGTTTTATTAGTAGCACCCTCTGTCAGTGCTTGTGGTCAGAACTAAATCAATAATCAATAGTTGTGCAAGGTCTTTATTGTATTGGCAGTGTAAAACTGTTCTTTTCCGATGTCTTGATTTGATCTTGTCTTTTCCACAGAGTAATTTGAAGTACAGCTCCAGGCAGGAACAGCAGCAGTTACTGCAGCAAGTGTTGTGTGCATCAGACTTGGATGCCGAGGAGGAGAAATTGCCCGGTGAAAGCAACACCAAGTCATCCTCACAGGTAAGAGAACGGACCCGTGGTCATGAATTGCTGTGTCCAAAACCAAAGTACAATCAGGATTTCACTGGTCAACTGTTACATGGCTATTATGTATTTTTCAGAAGGATTCAGCCTGTGTAGATATATTGTATATTGGCACTGTATAACCAGGACTTCCAATGGCATGTAAGAAAACATTGTCTTAGATACTGTAAATTTTAACTGAAGTTACAGTCGCAATTTCCTTTAAACCTTTTCATCACCACCTTCAGCATTATTATTAAATCTAAAAAGTATATGTAAATCACTCACTGTTATTATGTTGTTAAAAGTTCTAGGTCTCGGTCACAGATCTCAAGGTCCAGGTCACAGTCAGGACCTCTTGGTCTCTGTCTTAGAACTCTGGTCTAGGATCTTCAGTTCTGGATCTCCTTCTTAGGCCTTTGGGTCTTGGTCTGGGTCTCATTCACAGTTTTGGAACTCAAGTCTCAGACCTACAGTTCTGGGTCCTCATAATTTAGGTCTAAGTTATGGTTTCAGTCTCAGTCTTGATACTCCAAGTTTAACTTCTCAGGTCAGGAACTCGGGCCTTCAGTTTTGGGTCTTGTAATTAGTCTTGGGTCTTAAAGTCTGGGTCTCAGTCTAATGCTTGGAACGCCTTGTCTAAGTTCTCAGTCTTGGAACTGGGGTGTTGGTCCTTCAGTTCTGGACCTCAGTCTTGGGTCTTAAGGTATGTGTCTCGGTCTGAGTCTTGGTACTCCAGGTCTAACTTCTCAAGAAGTCTTGAAACTCTGGTCTCGCACCTTCAGTTCTGCACTCATTTTTGGCCTTTGTCTCTGTCTGTCTGGGACCTTTAGTCTCAGTCTGGGTCTTGGGATCCAGGTCTCGAACCTTCAGTTCTGGCTTGCAGTCTTGGGCCTTTAGGTCTAGGTCTTGGTGTCGGTATCAGTCTTATAACTACAGGTTTTGGTAAATTTTTAGTCTCAGACCATAAGGTCTGTTTTGGTGTTTGGATCTTCAGAACAACTTCAGAGAACAACTGCAACTCTGGTCGTAACTGTTTTTGTAACTCAATGTGGATGTGCCTAGTGATTTATTGGATTTCTTATATTCATTGCAGTATGTACGTCGTGTAGGCAGCATGAGCTCCATGTCTGGTGCTGATGACCAGGTCTATGTAGAGTATCAGAGCAAGTCAAGGAAAGGCCAAGCTCAGCATCCACTCTTCAAGAAGTTTAGATGATCTTCAACTCACTGGAAGACATCGGAAATCCATGGACTTGAAGTACATACTTTGGCTACGAGACAGTCAAGAAAGTCGGCCAATTGCAGAAGGCATTTCTGTGTTCCCAGATGGAAAAGGAACATCATGAACATTTTGAAATACCCATTGGATGACCAGGATTTTAAGTTTCATCCAATAAGTTTATCCTGTGGCTACTCTTTACATTGTTGATGTGTAAAGTATCAAGATGTTTATAGAAAATATCCGTAGTCAAGTATATGATGATTACAAACAATACAAGTGTGCATACAAAGAAGCAGAGTACGAGTACTGCTGCACTTCATGAAGGCCAAGCAAAGTGAAGAAACTTTCGGACACAACTGTTGCAGTGTCTTTGCATTTCTTTGGGATCACATAATTTGTGAGGGGTTCTGGCAAAATGAGACAGAACTGAACAGAGGTTGAAATGAGGGTTTGTAGGTATTAGGAAAGAGAATAAAATGTTCCTTTTTGTTGCACTTCCATTTAAAGGGAATGTACATCATTGGCTTTTGCTGTAATTTTCAGAAATGAACTATTTGAGGGGTGAGTATAATAGATCAAATATTGTTACACTGACATTTGTGAAGTTTTGTGTTCGAAAAGGTTGGAAAAACCAAGAAAAACAAAAATGTTCAAGTAGTCTGGTTCCCTGACTCCACAAAAGATAAAATGGATCAATTTATAGATGATGGAAAATTGTAAGGTAATGGAACCAGTCTAGCTGGCCTGCACCTGTTCATGAACATGTAACCAATAGCAAACAAAATTTTGACTGAAAAACAATGGTCAATTTGGAGCAGTAGTGAAAAATAGTTGGGTTTTTCCAACGCTGGTCGGCCGACCACCGTTGGAATGTATACAAAAATACCATTTTCTGAAAATGACTTCACACCAGGTGCCATAATTTTACAAGATGCTTGAGACTGTCATTTACCAACATCCTAGTAGGGTATTTCGTAAAAACTTGGTAGTTTTATTTTTCGATGTTTGCAAATGTTGTATATTCCCTGTAATACCCCTTTAATAGGCATTCCATTGACGAATTATGGCTGTTTAAAGGGGTATTACGGCCTGAAATCCCCGAAGATGTTGTTGTGGATTGTTTACTTATCCTTTTTTAAAGGTCTGGTTGAAAGGAAACTAACCTAATGTCGTATTGTTCCTGAGAAAAGTTGACTATTCCCGGATGTTTACCTCTTGACGCGGCGGACATTTTGTGGCATACGTATTTCCAGCCCTGCCCATTCAATGTACATGTACGGTACATGTTGTGTGCGCGACACATAATACACACAGCACCAATACACAAATGTTGTTTCTGGCACGACTGCAGAATACTAAGCACTGGGGAAACATATGCAGCAGGATTCACAACTAGCACCCAGCACGAACAGCTTCATTTTTGAGTCAAAATTTTAACCCCCGAAATTCGTTCTCACAAGAATAACACAAAAACACCCAGTTTTTAAAGGATGGTTGTGTGGAATGTTTATATCCTTCTTTTAAATGCTCTTTCCAATTAACATTTTGTTTAAAACGTGTTTTGTAGCCCAATTGGGCACTTTCCAGGCTGCAATGTCCTTTTAAACATCACATTTATCGTCGCATTTATCAACATGTCAAAAGGTAAAATACTGAGAAAAAGGTTGTTAATTATTGAGTTTTGTAGTCATGAAAATTTAAGGTGCCAATCATTTATCCATAAAAACACTTTTAATCCACGAATTTTATACTATTTCTTTAAAATGTAGTAGAAATGTCAAAGAATCTAAAAATAGAAGAAAACAAAAATAGAAAAAACAAATGGAAAAAATCCACCCCATTTTTTTTTTTTAAATTTTTCGCCACTGTGGCCTGTGCCCAGTTCTGTCTTATTTTGCTAGTACGAGGAGTACCGAAGTGTGACGTCATTTAGAACTGGAAAGTGTAGTGCAAACGAATGGAGTTACGCAAGAGTGTTGGTTCACGATCTGAATCACGCGGTAATGTCTTTCACACACATTTTGTTCGTGCGACGTATTCACTTCTGTACTCTATTTGTGAGGACAAGTGATGTGCGTGGGGGAAGCTCGATTTTCCTCGGTAGTTTTCCAGGTTTAATGCCCAGCAATAAGTGACTGCATATCCATGTCACAGGCAAGGACTACCTACAGTCTGTTCTGTAAGGACCGTCATGTTACGCCAAAACTCAAGAAACGTTGAGAGGAAAAGTTAAGTTGTTTGAAGTAATAAATATTTATTATTTTCATTACAATGTCGTGTCCGACTTGTTTCTTTGAGTTTTAAAAGGTATCGTATATGTACCATTAACACACAAAATGCTTCCATGGGAAACATTATTATCACATATAAGTAATCTAATTAGCGCTGAATAAGTATAAATTATATCAACTACATTTATTGCATCAAGATTGATTTGGAATAGAAAATTTGAATAATCTTTTTTTTGTTCACAAACATGACGAACTGCAAAAACTGCATGTGTTGTAGATTTGAACCAAAAACATTTAATACTTGAGAATAGCACTTTCAGCATCGTGAAAATGATGTAATCTGTGAGAACTCTTTGCATGGTGGATATTCACATTTTGTCCTTTCAATTGATGATGGGGAATAATGTGTATTTTTTATTAAGTGCAAGTATCCACCAATATTGGTGCTCAAGGCGCTACATCATTATTACCCTGCTCATTGGGCCAATGAAACAATATAAAGACACTCTCAGCTCCCTGGAGTAAACAGCTCAATGCTGCCATATTTGCCCTCACAAGTACCCAATTTATACTCCTGGGCGGGGAGAAGCAATGAGTGTGACAAAGTGCCTTGCCCAAGAGCACACACATCATAGCCGCAGGCTGGACTCGAACCCACAACCTGCAGAATTACCCGCAGACCACCAATTCAATGCCCCAGACCACAAGGCCAAGGCACTCCACGTCAACTCCAGCATCAGAGCCATTTTGAAAAAAAAAGATTCTTTAACGGCTTTTTTTAGGTGGCTGACAATATTTTAAAGCTTATTTAGGTTTTTTAGATTCAAAACATAAATATGCAGATTTCCATCATGTAGTGTATTTCTGCAGGTTGTATCACTTTGTTTGCAAGTCCAAAATTGTGAATGACATGCAGAGTGAATGCACAATAACCAGAAAAAGAGCTAATAGAAGTTATTGTGAATAATTGATTTAAGGTTAAGTCACTTTAGTATCACATAATCTTTGAACATTTTAGATCAGTATTTTCACAGTGCCTACCCTTGATGTACACTACACAGTGTACCACACTGGTTAGATATTCACAACAAAGCTATGCACTTTACATCTTTCAAATTATTGTCATTGGCACAGATGCTGAAAGGGTACCAACTGCAGTGGAATATTGAATATTCATAAATACAGTTTACCCATTCCTATTGGTCAAGAACATGTTACGTTGGTGGTTTTAAACGGTTAATAAAAGATGGACTGATATTTAAACATTTTTCTGGTGTCTCCCGAAATTTGGACTCCTATGAAATCTGGTCCCTTTTGCCCACACGTGACCAGTGACTCTCCTAATTATCATCACTAGGCATGCACAGAATACCAATGCATGAGTCCGTATTTCATAGAGTCCTAACTTCACACTACACCAGCACTGCTGCTTTTTGCGCCACATTGGGCAGTGTGCGCCACAAGCGCGCCAATCTCCATATAAGATGTTTTGTACTACTCACGCAAGGCACATACCATAAACATACAATGTAGCTAGAGGGATGTTTCACAAAACCTGAAGTACAATTTGTTGAGCAAAATTGTGACCGAAAGGGTATGAATGGAAATAATTATGTGCTTGGCCGGTAATGGCCGCGGCAGATAATGACTCGAGTCATATATGACTCGGGTCATTATCTGCATCCAGGCCTCTAGCCGGTTTTAAACGTACTTGTTTAATACCGGCCAAGCACATATTTATTCCATTAATATTTATTGGTTCAATCACATCATGGAAATATTGTAAGACACACAAAACATACATACATGTACATCCAAGGCGTCGTACCATTTATACCAATTAAAATCAGTATGCTTTTCCAAGGTTTACCAATTTTGGCAAACTTGTCTGGAATGCAGCCCCACTAAAAAGGATATCACCACACACCATTTAAAACTGATCTTTATGATCTTGGTCAAAAAGACCCAAGTTTAGAGATTATTCGACACAAATTGTTCACATGGAAGTAAAACCAAGCACCTCTGACAAGCTATTCAACTTGTTTACCATTTAATCCGAACTAGTCTAACATGTATTCCTAAATGGTCTACTTTCTCTACTTCAACAGTTTCCTGTCAGCTGCATCTGTATTAGAACTTGAATCCACAAGGCACATTTCATGTACACAAGTTTCAACAAACTACAAAAAACACCACAGAATTGAAGGTGTTTTTTCCTTTCTTTTTTTGCAAAAGCACCATGACTGTAACTGAGTTTACTTGACAAGCCCCAGTCGTTTACCAAAGGATGAGAACATGACTCCGACATGAGTCATGTCACAGTAGGGCTCTTTGCTGGTCTGCTTGCATCGGCATAGTAGAACCGTCTTGGGTTTGTCGACCATGATCATCACAGGTTTGAATTTGGTCGGCTTGTGAGCGCCGTCACAAAAAGGCTGCAGGTAGGAACAAAGGAAAATATAATATTAAAATAAAACAAGTGTTCTTAACACAAAGTGATTGGTGGTGCAATTGTCACCTCTACCACATTTTAATGAACCACAAAACAAATAGGTGCATTATACAGATCTATGATTCTTGTTAAAACAAACTCAGTCGGACCTAGCCAAAATGTTTGTTGTATTAGAATTTTGTCTGTAACCAGAATTTAATTTGCATTAACAGAGTTTGTATTAACGAGAGTTGACTGTAATAAGTTTAAAGTTGAACAAAGACGTTGACTAGAGTAACTGGTTCGAACCTGTGACCTCCCGATTGCTCTACCAACTGAGCTATCCAGCCCTATGTTCCAAGGCGCTTCCACATTATGTCAAAGTCTTTGTTCAAGGGGTGCTAGTCAGAAGCTTTTTAACTTTAAAAATTACATATTTTAATGCACTGAAGCTGAAAATTCCAATTTAATGACAAGATTGCTTTCATTCTGTGGGTACCTATAGCAATTTGAAATCGGGTTAAAATACACAAACCTGATTTATTTAGTGTGAGCATAAAATGTTATTTTTATCAGATTTAGTTCAACTGAGCATTATATTGGCCACAGTCATGCCAGTGTGACATGTCGAATGCTGCTAACTAGGTTGGTTTATAAATTGATGTCTACTAGAATTTGTATGGGCAGGGCCAAAAAAATTGACTGCTGTGTAAACAAAGAGTGTTTTCTAACATTTCCTCCATACATACAGCCTGTCTAAATAAAAATGGTACAATCGAAAACATTTTTTGTTCAATATTAAATCTCAACATAAGCAAGTCATTTTGAGCATCTCATAGAAAACAAAGACTGGGCTTTCCAATAGTTCTTGTTTCATCTCATTTGCTTTTGTCAATCCAGAGATAACTCCAGTTTACTGCGGAACACAAAAATAGAGTTTGTGCCACAGTACTCGAAACAACTCTGCCCATGCATAAAGTGGCACAAAATCGATTTTGGTGTATCGCACTAAATTGATTATATCTCTGAATTGACAAAAGCAAATAAGATCAAACAAACACTATTGGAAAGCCCAGTCTTTGTTCTTTAATATTATGCCAAGTAAGAATGACTTATTTTGAAATTTCATATTTAACCAATTTTTTTTCTGATTGTACCATTTTTTTGAGACAGGCTGTATAAGGCTTATACACGTCGTCTACTGCTGTGCTGAACTCAATTAATTTGACTTTTTTATCAGCATGGCGATAGCACAGCATTTAGAACCATTTGGCCCTACAAATTGAGATTGGCACGGCGTTCCAAATGGCAGTTGCATGACACTGTTCTAAATGCCACGCACGCATTTTAAGAACGCGCACGCTCACAATACCCTCTCTCATTTCACGGGGAGTGAAACTGGTGCAAACATGCTTCAACCTGGCCAGTACTATAGATTAGGGTTAAACTATTACGCTCGGCAATAGCATTAAGATCAGTGCGGCGGCGCAGCGAGCGGCAGTGCGGCGGCGCAGCGAGCGGCGGCGCAGCGGCGGCGCAGCGGCGGCGCAGCGGCGGCGCAGCGGCGGCGTGAAATGAGAGAGGGTATTGTGAGCGTGCGCGTTCTTAAAATGTGTGCGTGGCATTTAGAACAGTGTCATGCAGCGGCGGCGGCGTCTACATGTAGAACGGGCCTTCAAACATATGTCAATTTCCTATGACTGAAGTCTGTAATATGAAAACGAATATAAATCTGCTCCAAACTGCTTACTGATGGATTGACCTGAAATGTGCGAATCAAAAATTAGTGTGGCCTGATATATTTTGTCTTTAGCTGACTTCTTCAGAGCAAATGACCCTCAGGCCCAAAAAAAAATTATTTGTCTCTGGTCAGACCAAAGATCCGGAATTGATGCGGCGACGCATTTTTTTTTTTCAAGCTTGGATTGAACAGACAAGGTGGGTACTATTTTGCTTTGTTGTGTCCTCATATACATTGGGGTCCTCCATAATTTGCCTTGGTGCCCTCCATTGCCTTTGCAATTTCCCCATTCCTTGGTACAAACATTTGAGGAGGTGCGGCATAGAGGGCGCTACCGCGGACAATTTGAAGAAAAAAAGGTTGACGCGCATGATTAAAATCACGCGTGCGCTGACCAGAGACCGACGAATTTTTTTGTGTGGCCTAACCACCCTGAATCCTTCAAATCCTCTTTGCCAAAGTGGAGGAATTTGGAGGATTGAGGTTACATGGCAAAATTGCATTACTGATTTCACAGGATGCACTTTGTCAGGTCTTGGGCAGGACCTTGTGTTGTTTTTGCTCAGCTGTGCATAAATATAGGCCTGGATTATGCTTGAAATCTTCCGTACTGCTCCAGGATGTCACTGGCCAAGCCTCAACATATTGACAGTCACTGCCGCAGGATTGTGTAGGATTCAGGCAGTGGTCACCCCTCCACGGACCATATTCAAGAAATAATGGAGGAATTTTCAGGATTGAGGCTATATGCTATTTTTTTTAATGAGGCCAATTAGAGGATTTTGCAGGATTGAGGCTACATCCTAGCAAAAAGGCCTAGGGAATTTGGTAAAGAAACAAAAAACTTCACAGATTCACAAAAGCTCTGAACATGAATATATTTCCCAGTACTAATTGTTCTTGAGTGTACCTGTTTCTTACTGAGGCCACATTTACACCACCAGTATTTCTTGCCTGCTTCTAGTTTGGCTGTGGTTGGCATTTTCTTAGCGATGTATGTCCCCTTGCGCCCAACCTCAAGATGGCGAACTTGTTGCACATTCTGAAAAAAAATATGAAATACAAGATGACAAAAACTGCTGTAAAAAGGCCTTTAACTTTTCACCTTTGACCTCAAACTGCTACTGACTTTAATTCAGGTTTAAATGTCAGATGTTTAAGATTACATAGACATTCAAATAAGCAACTCTATTGAAATATTTTCTATAGCGAACTGCTGGTTTGTTTTTAAATCTTGTATGACAAAATAAAAACAATACAAAAACAATAATAAAAGCCAAATTTTGTATTATATAGACGTTTCACTCACAAAGTTGACAAAAGGATTGAACATGAAAGGGGTCACAATACATGTAGTACAGGGCGAGTCAAAACTTACTGAAATTGATCCATGCTATCAAAAGTTAAATACATATTTTACTAACAAAAGTTCATGGAATTTTATTTTGAAGCCAGTCAGCTAAGTGAATACAATGAGATTTTAAACTTTGAGTAAAGACTTAAATATTACTGTCAGATTTTGTGTTTTAAATATGAGGAACAAGTCTACTCTTCTTTCTGAAACGATGATGGTGATTGTTGTCAGTTTTCCTTTGCAAGTTTTTGTTTATTCATGGAGGTACATGTACATTGTAGCTAGAAAACCTTGATAATTTCATTGTATTTAAAGGGTATTAGGGTTTTCATCAATGCTGATCAGTTGTAGGCAGCTCAATTTGTGGAGGCATTTGTATTAAAAGAGAAGTAACACTAATTAGAGTATGCAAATTAAGTGAAATTAATCACATACTACCCAACAAGTTTCCTATGTTGTTTCCATTCAATGGAGCAGGCCGCTTTTTCCCCCCACTTTGGTCACTTTTATTTCTGACTCACCCTGTATAGGGATGAGAATGTAAATTTAAAAAGATTTGTAAAGCCCAATGTTCTGTTCCACTGCAACCCAAATTCCCTTCGACAACTTTTTTCCTGACTTCCCATCAAGGCAAAAATACTCCACGATCAGCTCCAATTTCAATTAGTACACATGCAGATTATGTGCATCAGTTGTGTTCTACAATGGGTATACATACAGAAATTACATTCATATGACCGGCTCTAATTTCTCTTTGCAAAAAATTTGCATAACATTGTAATTATTAACATCATTTTCCAAAATAACAGCACGGAAGAATTAAAATGATCAAGTTTTATTATGGTATGTTTATGTGGACATTGGTAAAAGTTAATATGTTGCCATGACTTTACACAATAAGATGTTCAGTAGCATACATTTGGGGTTTTGTATACTTAATGTTTAATATATAAAGGTTATTTTTTGTGTGATTGTTTGTTTTATTGGTTTAATATTTTAATATGCAAATATTTAATGTTGTGAAGGTAATTGTATACATATTCATCAAGGCTATTTCAATTTCCCAAGTGGGATAAAGTGTTTATCTATCTCTCCAAAATTAATGCATAAAGATACCCAATGGACGCTATGGCTGTTGGACAAACAAACACTTGAGAGATACGATGTGTAAAGCCATAGGTCATGAAGCAATTATTCAAACAGTGACAAGCTGGGCTGGGTTTGTTTGTTAAGGACATGCTGGCCTTGGAACACAAGTCCATGTATGTGTGTTGAGCCCTACTGGCAATATTCTGTGTGTGGTAGGCCTACTGGTAGTACAATGTACATGTACATGTGCCATGGAGGTAGGGTCTACTGTAGGTTTCCTATCTCCAGGATTGTGCAGTGCTATGTCCAGAGTTTGCCCAAAAAGTGCAACATTCAGAAAACAAATAATTAAAACTATATTGTATATTGTAGTAAAGCCTGACTATTTTTCAATCCCCTCCTTTTTATTCCATTCATATTTCCCATTCCATTTGGACCCCAAAATCCAGAAAACAATCAATTCAAGTTCAAGGGTGTAAATTTTACTTGGGCCATTCTCACCTGGACATGCTGAACCTTGGTTAAAGGGAATTACAACATTAATTGCAGCATAAGCAAATTTGCTTTTGCTGCAACTTTTAGAAATAGATGGATTTGCGGGATTAGTATAGGTTTTCCCGGTTATTTTAATAACACAGGCATGAAATGGGAAGTCACAAAAAAGAGGAAATTCAAATCTTTCCAAGACTGTACAGTGATTTTCTATTTTCAATGGCACACATTGGAATTGAAAAAAGAGGAAATCAGCTGATCCGAGGAAAAGTTGCATGCCTGTTAACACTTGTATCACACAAACTCCCTATATCGATACTTTAATTTCGTCACCGAACATCGCCAAGCTCAATTCTCTTTTGAATTTCAAAAGCCAGCACTAGGTTTCATTTAATGAAATATAATTCAAATATTTAGCATACCAATTCATCCTAAATTTGTCTCGTTTAGCAATCATCTCCTGTAGCAATTTTATAGCAAGTATTGTTACATACACTGACTTGTTTGAAGTTTTGTATTATATGCTGGGAAAACCAAGAAAAACAATCACATGTTCTTCTAGTCTGGTTCCCTGACACCACTTAAATTGAAATGGAGCAATTTATAGATGTCGGGGAATTGTATGGTCAGGGAACTGTATACCCTTCATAGATTTGTGTAATCATTGCAAACAAAACTTAGACTAACTAAATATGATATATTTGGGGCAGTGTTTAAAAAAATAATAATTCCAACACGGTCCACCTACCAGCCAGCGTTGGAAATTGATAAAAAAAATACCATTTTTCTTGAAAATGCCAGGCACCATGATTTAACAGGATGCTTAAGACTGTCATTCACTATCAGTCCAGTAAGGTATTTCAAAATAATTTGGTAATTTTGTAATTTGATGTTTGCAAATATTGTATTTACAGTAATATAATTAATTCCCTTTAAAGGGAATATACATCATTTGCTTTTGCTGTAATATTCAGGAATGGATGGAATTGGGGGTTGGAAATATATAGCAAATATAGTTACACTGACTTTTTGTATATTTTTTTCACATTTTCGTGAACAGAATATAAATAAACAATCATGAAATTGTCTGTAACGTCACACATCGTTCGCTGACAGAAGTAACAATTAAACCATTAATCACTATAAAAGCCACATATTTTTCCGATAAGAAAAGAGTCATAAAAGGGAGCTTTTGAGGGCACAGAAACTCTAAATGCATTGGCTGACACAGTCATGACAGTCATGACAGTGCAGAGTGTCCCGTGTTTCCCCGGTCGCGTGCTGGTTGTCGGCACATCGCGATCGCGTCGGGTCGGAACTGCACGCTACTACTTTTTGTCGTGAGAACATTTTTTTTTCTGTACATCAAAAAAACTTTAATTTATGTATAACAAAGATCATACCTTTGTGGATAACAACAGTCATTATTGCAACCCAGAACAGCACAATAATCACCTCCCATCGAACACAAACAGTCAGAAAAATGGACAGCCAAGAAATATCGTACACACCGCACCGTGTGTACGTTTTCCCCACCGCCGTGTGATGGCGCTGTTGCTCCGATTGCAGCCCCATGATCCTTTGCGGTTTGTATTTGCGATAAACCTTATGTCGTGTCTAGGCAAATGCTAGGCTAGAGGCTAGAGGGTAGCGGCGCGACAGTAGAAGAGGACTTGTTAAATGCGATATCAACAGTAAGTGGGACGACACTAGAGGGTGGCGGCGCGACAGTAGAAGAGGACTTGTTAAATGCGATATCAACAGTAAGTGGGACGACACTAGAGGGTAGCGGCACGACAGTAGAAGAGGACTTGTTAAATGTGATATCATCGGTAAGTGGGATGCAGCACATACAGTGTGCATCTACATACTTGTGTATCTATCAGTACCGCCCGTGATATATACTCATGAGCTTCTAGTGACGTCATAGTCATGCATATTCATTACGCGCTCTACTGTCGTACCATTTTATGCTACCGCTGATGAGCCATGCAAGCATCGTTCAACACGAGTCGAGCCTCGAGGCGTTTGAACGACCATGGGAAAATAACAAAAAAGATTTAAACATACCACAATATCCCCATAAAGTTGGACACCTCTATATCTTGCAAGAAGGCTTCTTGTTTTCGTTAATAGGTTAGACATTTTGAAGAAGTTTCAGAGCAGACGCCGTTACGTTTTTTTACAGGGACCGATCGGGGTCTATTCGCGTTTTTGTTTACATTTAAAATAGTCTGGCAACAGTGCGCCCGGTTTTCGCCAATGTCGCCTGACGAATCACCACGAATGGAGCTTGACAAGGCTGGGATTAAGACTCAATCAAGCTCAATCAAAATGGCAAAACTTATGACCCATTTTTTATTATTGTTTTTAGATTTTAATCCATTTTTTACGATAAATACTCCTTTTTTTTGTAATAATATATTTTAAATAAGTTTTACATTTGTTTTTGTAATTATTTTTATTTTAGTTTTTGATAATAAAATATATATTTTGAGTTTATACGGGTGAATGAACTTCTTCCTTGGCAACAAAATAGCAACACAGTGAAACGTCAACGTCAAGCTAACCGCGGAGTTGAGAGAACAAGTTGAGAACTTGAATTGTATTTTATTTTTAAATATCCGAAATAAAGTAAAGAAATAAACCGTTCAAGATGAGTTCAAGACAAGTTACAAGGTGGGCCCTAGTAGTAGTAGTACTAGTATGATATTTTTGTTGAAGGAAAGTGGTATTTCGTAAATTTATCGCAGTTCGCACTCTATCGACAATGGCAATGCAATGATTCGGTGAATGAATGATCGAAGAACGCGGTTTTCAACTGCTGAGCATGCCGGTCCTGTTGTGCGCTTTCTTGTGATTTGCGCAATCGTAAGAATGCGCATACACAGTCTTATGATTGCGCAACTGGTTCCTTGCGCAATCTTCGCAAAAAAAACAAACTTCCTGTTCCAGATTGAGCTTACATTTAGCTGGAGTTTACCCAGCCTGAGTTTTATCATTGGGTTGTCATCTCTAGGGCTACTCCTAGGCTACGTCCAAAAACACGAGGTCGTACGTCACAGACTGTTATGCATATTCATGAGTTTGCGCGGGCGCGCCTGCATATTGCATACATTACAGCGCGGCCGCCATTTTGAAATCGCATGGGGGATCGCATGGGGGACGATATTTGAGGAATCTGATGACTGAAATTCGTCTTGTGGCCAGATGGATGAAAATATTGAAACCAAACAACGTTTTTTCGAAAAGGTATGAGTTGCTCTACGACTACGAACCTTACTTTGGAAATTTGTGCCCTGGATGAAAAGATAATTGCGATCGAAAGATGTAGCAAAATCGCTACATCTGCGGCCAACAAAATTC